>NC_088235.1:16631110-16633610 GCF_036934945.1 Oncorhynchus masou masou
TGGCTAAAACTTAACAAAGGTACAATCTATTGTGACAACGATGTATACATATGTGCAGCTTATGCTCCTCCTTCAGATTCATCATATTATGATGATCAGTTTTTTGACAATCTCCAGACAGAAATCATTACATTTCAGGCACAGGGTAAAGTGCTTCTTTGTGGAGATTTCAATGCAAGAACAGGTTCTGAGCCTGACTACACTGATGCGGGAGGTAACCACCACATATTTGGACACCCCTCCTTATACAGTAGCCCTATTATAAATAATAGAAACAGTCCTGACCAAATACTGAACAAAAATGGAAAGGAGTTAGTACATCTCTGTCGAGCCTTAGGCCTGTACATGCTTAATGGTAGAATCAAAGTGGACTCTTTAGGTCAGTTTACTTACTGCTCAGCCCTTGGGACAAGTGTAGTCGATTATGCCATCACTGACATTGACCCCTCTTCCATTAGTGCATTCACTGTCAGACCACAGACACCCTTGTCAGATCACAGTCAGATCAACGTGTTTCTGAAGAAATTAACCGGCAATATTCATTCAAAAAAACAGCCCAATAAACTCTACAACATAAACCAATCATACAGATGGGCTCCAAACAGTGCAGAGAGATTCACTGAAACATTGAACTCAAATGAAATAATGAACTCTATACAGTTTTTCAATAACTCACGGTACCAAAACAATAAAGATGGTGTCAATTCAGCTATTCAAAACATCAACTGCATATTCCAAAAAGCAGCATCGAAAGCAAATTTGAGAAAACCAAAGAAATGCAACATCAGAAGCAAAAATCAAAATGTTTCTGACAAATGGTTTGATAATGAATGTGAAACAATTAGAAAACACTTGAGACAAATGTCAAACAAAAAACATAAGCAGCAAAACAACCCAGAGCTACGATATGAATACTTTGAAACTCTGAAACAGTATAAACAAACACTGAAACGCAAGAAATTTAATTATACCAACAGGACACTTGATGAAATTGAAAACGCAATTGACCAAAATCAGTTCTGGGACATGTGGAACAATTTAAGCACAACAAAGCCACAAGAATTAGCAATACAAGATGTAGGAATTTGGAAAACTTATTTTGATCATCTATACAAAAACATCCCACAAAAAGACTTGCAACAGAACCAATTAGAAATTAAAGAAAAATTGAACATCCTTGAATCAGTCATTAAAAACAACCAAAATCCATTAGATTACCCAATAACCCAACAAGAACTAAATGAAAAGCTAAAATCTATTAAATCAAAGAAGGCTTGTGGTCTAGACAACATCAGAAATGAAATGCTGAAAAACAGCACACCTGAGTTGCAAAATGCTGTGCTTAAATTGTTCAACATGGTTTTAACTTCTGGCTGCTTCCCTGATGTCTGGAACCAGGGGCTCATCTCCCCTATCCACAAAAGTGGAGACAAATCAGACCCTAATAATTACAGGGGAATTTGCGTAAACAGTAACTTGGGAAAGATTTTCTGTAGCATTTTGAATTCAAGAATTCAAACCTTTCTTCAAGAAAAAAATGTAATAAGTAAATGTCAAATTGGCTTTCTCCCTAACCATCGCACTACTGACCATATATACACCTTACACACACTAATTAATAAACACGTCCACCAAAAAAAGAGGGCAAAATCTTTGCTTGCTTTATTGACTTTAAAAAAGCATTTGATTCGATTTGGCACGAAGGGCTATTCTACAAAATTCTACAAAGTGGACTTGGTGGTAAGGTATATGACTTAATAAAATGTATGTACACAGAAAACAAGTGTGCAATAAAAATCAAAAACCAAAGAACAGAATTTTTTTCACAATGTCGAGGTGTGAGACAAGGCTGCAGTTTGAGTCCAAATCTTTTCAACATTTATATCAATGAATTAGCAGACATGTTGGACCAATCTCCAGCCCCAGGACTCACACTATTTGACACAGAGGTGAAATACCTGCTATATGCTGATGACGTGGTACTTCTATCACCAACCAAAGAAGGTCTTCAACAGAAAATTAATATTCTGGAGCAATATTGCCATAATTGGGCCCTGGCAGTAAATTTCCAAAAACTAAAATCATGATTTTCCAAAAAAAAAACAGATGTCAGAAACACAAATATAAATTCACCCTGAACAACACCTTAATTGAACACACAAAAAATTACACCTATCTTGGTCTGACCATATCTGCATCGGGAAACTTTAATATGGCAGTGAATGCACTCAAAGAAAAAGCCCGCAGAGCAATGTATGCAATAAAAATGAAATTATTCAAAATCAACATCCCAATTAGAATTTGGACTAAAATATTTGACAGTGTAATCCTACCAATAGCTCTTTATGGAAGTGAGGTTTGGGGGCCACTCAATAAACTGGACTTTAAAATGTGGGACAAACATCCAATTGAAGCCCTACATGCAGAATTCTGTCGGAAAATCCTACAAGTTCAGAGAAATACACCAACTAGTGCATGTAGGGCAGAATTGGGCCGTTTT
>NC_088235.1:16638610-16688610 GCF_036934945.1 Oncorhynchus masou masou
CAACCTCTCCCTTTGTCACAGACATGACCACCTAGCACCTCCTACAACCTCTCCGTTTGTCACAGTCATTACCAACTAGCACCTCCTACAACCTCTCCATTTGTCACAGTCATTACCAACTACCACCTCCTACAACCTCTCCTTATGTCACAGACATTACCAACTAGCACCTCCTACAACCTCTCCCTTTGTCACAGCCATTACCAACTGGCACCTCCTACAACCTCTCCCTTTGTCACAGCCATTACCAACTAGCACCTCCTACAACCTCTCTCTTTGTCACAGCCATTACCAACTAGCACCTCCTACAACCTCTCCGTTTGTCACAGTCATTACCAACTAGCACCTCCTACAACCTCTCCGTTTGTCACAGTCATTACCAACTACCACCTCCTACAACCTCTCCTTATGTCACAGACATTACCAACTAGCACCTCCTACAACCTCTCCCTTTGTCACAGCCATTACCAACTGGCACCTCCTACAACCTCTCCCTTTGTCACAGCCATTACCAACTAGCACCTCCTACAACCTCTCTCTTTGTCACAGCCATTACCAACTAGCACCTCCTACAACCTCTCCCTTTGTCACAGCCATTACCAACTAGCACCTCCTACAACCTCTCCCTTTGTCACAGCCATTACCAACTAGCACCTCCTACAACCTCTCCCTTTGTCACAGCCATTACCAACTAGCACCTCCTACAACCTCTCCCTTTGTCACAGCCATTACCAACTTGCACCTCCTACAACCTCTCCCTATGTCACAGACATTATCAAGTGTGTGCAGGTGTGTGCGTGTTGGTCCTTGTGAGTGTTTTGTTTTTATTTTTATTGTATTTATTTAAATAGGCAAGTCAGTTAAGAACAAATTCTTATTTACAATGACAGCCTGCCCTGGCCAAACCCCGACATCGCTGGGCCAATTGAGTGGGACCCAATCATGGCAGGATGTGAAACAGCCTCGATTCAATCCAGGGACTGTAGTGACGCCTCTTCAACTGAGATGCAGTGCCTTATACCGCTGTGCCACCCGGGAGTCCGAGTGTGTGTGTTACCCTGATGCATTCAACGTGGAGAAGGTGGACTGGTTAAAGGGGCGGTTTTCAGAGAAGAGATGATGCAAGGTGAAGATGTCTCTAAGGCCTCTGTGTCTGACTGCTGTTCTGTTCTATATGACTGCCCTCCTATGAGCTTCTCTCAACAGGAGTCACACTGCCTGTCATCTCCGGTCACTAAGCCTGGAGAGAGACAAACCCTCCCCACTCATTGTCATTTACTGGTAGCAGCATACAGCTAGCTATACAATATACTATTATGTGTTATCTATTTACCATATAGAGTCTTGCAAAAGTATTCACCCCCTCCTTTGCATTTTTCCTATTTTGTTGTCTTACAACCTGGAATTAAAATTGATTTTTGGGAGGTTTGTATCATTTGATTTACACAGCATGCCTGCCACTCTGAGATGCAAATTATTTTTATTGTGAAACAAACAAGAAATAAGACAAAAAAGCAGAAAACCTGAGCCTGCGTAACTATTCACCCCCCCCCCAGAAGTCAATACTTTGTAGAGCCTCCTTTTGCAGTAATTACAGCTGCAAGTCTCTTGGGGTATGTCTCTAAAAGCTTAGCACGTCTAGCCACTGGGGGTTTTGGCCATTCTTCAAGGTAAAACTGCTCCAGCTCCTTCAAGTTGGATGGGTTCTGCTGGTGTACAGCAATCTATAAGTCATACCACATACTCTCAATTGGATTGAGGTCTGGGCTTTGACTAGGCCATTCCAGTAAATGGTATAATATTTCCCCTTAAAACACTCGATTGTTGCTTTAGTAGTATGCTTAGGGTCATTGTCCTGCAGCAAGGTGAACCTCCGTCCCAGTCTCAAATCTCCGGAAGACTGAAACTGTAACGGTTTTCTTTGGTTGAAGGAGAGTCGGACCAAAATGTGGCGTGGCTATTGAGATTCATGTTTAATGAAACAAAGGAAATACGAATCAATACAAAAATAATAAACGTAACGTGAAAACCGAAACAGCCTAAACTGGTGCAAACTAACACAAGACAGGAACAGGAACAATCACCCACAAAACCCAACACCAAACAGGCTACCTAAATATGGTTCCCAATCAGAGACAATGACTCACACCTGCCTCTGATTGAGAACCATATCAGGCCAACCATAGAACTAGACAAACTAGATATGAAACATAGAATGCCCACTCATATCACACCTTGACCAAACAAAACATAGACACATACAAAGCAAACTATGGTCAGGGTGTGACAGAAACAGGTTTCCCTCAAGAATTTCCCTGTATTTAGCGCCATCCATCAATCCTTCAATTCTGACCAGTTTCCTAGTCCCTGCCGATGAAAAATATCCCCACAGCATGATGCTGCTGGGATGGTATTCTCGGGGTGATGAGAGGTGTTGGGTTTGCGCCAGACATAGTGTTTTCCTTCATTGCCATAAAACTCAATTTTAGTCTCATCTGACCATAGTATCTTCTTCCATATGTTTGGGGAGTCTCCCACATGGCTTTTGGCGAACTTTAAACATGTCTCTTTTGTCTTTAAAAGCAATGGCTTTTTTCTTGCCATTCTTCTGTAAAGCCCAGCTCTGTGGAGTGTACGGCTTAAAGTGATCCTTTGGACAGAAACTACAAACTCTGTTGTGGAGCTTTGCAGCTCCTTCAGGGTTATCTTTGGTCTCTTTGTTGCCTCTTTAATGCCCTCTGATATTTTTTTATAACCCAACCCTGATCTGTAATTCTCCACAACTTTGTCCCTGACCTGTTTGGAGAGCTCCTTGGTCTTCATAGTGCCGTTTGCTTGGTGGTGCCCCTTGCTTAATGGTATTGCAGACTCTGGGGTGTTTCAGAACAGGTGTATATATACTGAGATCATGTGACAGATCATGTGACACTTAGATTGAACACAGGTGGACTTTATTTAACTAAATATGTGACTTCTGAAGGTAATTGGTTGCACAAGATCTTATTTATGGGCTTCGTAGCAAAGGGGTTGAATACACGCACCACTTTTTCATCTTTTATTTTGTAGTTTTTTTTTATGAGTAATTTTTTTCATTTCAATTAAGATATTTGGACTATTTGGTGTATGACCATTACATGAAATTCAAATAAAAATCTATTTAAATTACAGGTTGTAATGCAACAAAAAGGGGTTTGAATTATTTTGCAAGGCACTGTATATCAACTAAAGCCATTGTGTTAATATATTTTCACTCAATTCTGGTATAGAACAATGACATTTGTTATGGGGAAGAAAATACATGGGCTTGTCATTGTATTCGTTCATGAATAACATAGTACTTCATGGGTTCTGTCCCAAAGGATTCTCTTCAACCCAATGCTATAGCATGCTGTCTAATCAGTCCTATAGCATGTTGGGATCCTTGGCGTGCACCACAGATAGTGAAGTAGCTAGCTAATGTGCTGACCTTAGCGTTTTCCCTCGGAGCTAAGACAATCTACACACACTCAAACACACACACTCAAACACACACACACACACACACACACACACACACACACACACACACACACACACACGCACACACATGTAGTGTTTCTCCCCGGAGCTAAGACAATCACCACCCACAGATCACTGCCTCTCATCACTGCTTAGATTTTGGAACAGTTTAATGCTATCATTGACACTCATTAGTAGATGGAGGTCAATCAACTGACAAGCTACTGAATGGGAAGTGTGTGTGTGTGTGAGTGCGCGTGCGTGTGCGTGTGTGCATGCGTGCGTGCTCGTACGTGTGTTACAGAGTGCTACAAAATGATATAGAAACAGTGAATTAATAATCACAGGCCTCATGGAGCCATCTAATGTGTTCATTCAGACCCATCTGTGATGATCTGCCAAGGACATCAACGACCAATTAGCCTCTTACCAGTGTACCATGTTTTTTTGGGGGGGCTTTATCAAGCAGGATTTCAATTCCAATGTTGCCTTATGTTTTAGATACATTAACTCATGAATATGATCCATCTTTGAGTGTTGCTCTCATCTTTCCTCCTTTAGAAGACTTAGGGTGGGTTGCACCAACAAGGTTTCAATTATTTATTTTGTTTTATGTTTTGTGTTATGTTTTGTGTGTGTCTCTGTGAAGGAGTATATAGCCTGCCTCCAAAATGGCACCCTGTCCTTTAAATAGTGCATTACATTTGGCTAGGGCCCATTGGGCTATGGTCAAAAGTTTGTAGGGAATAGGGTGTCATTGGAACTTGGCAATATAATACTATATGGGGCTGCTCTAGCCTACTGAAGTGTCATCTCACGTAAGAGAGTCAGCTCTCATCTAATTACACTGTCTGTCTGTCTGATTGCTAGCCTCCTAGCACAATATGACTATGTGTGTCCATATGTATGTGTGTCTGTGTGCGTGTCTGCGTGTCTGTGAGTGTTAGTGTGTCCGTGTGTGTGTGTGTGTGTGTGTCCGTGTGTGTGTGTCCGTGTGTGTGTGTCCGTGTGTGTGTGTGTGTGTGTGTGTGTGTGTGTGTGTGTGTGTGTGTGTGTGTGTGTGTGTGTGTGTGTGTGTGTGCGTACCTACATTTTGTCTTCCACCAGTGACTTATTTGATTTGTGTCCCTCCATTATTTTCTATTCTGTCTCACCAATGTGTTCCCTAACGTGGGGAACACCACACTAGACCCCTTTTGGCCTGCAACGTTTTATTACTGGTTTATGTTGTAATTTAAGGAGTAATTAGAGTTGTCTCCAGTTTTCCCCCCAGTCCATTGAGGAATAAAACAGGGGTGTCCTTTTAGGACATTTTTCACCCCGTTGATTGACTTACTTGATTCAGGCCCTTGATTTCCTGCTGTCTCATCTGAGTTTTCCCAAGGTAGACACATCCAGAACTAAACCGTTTTGCTAAACCGTTTTGCCTGCAGCATTTTGTTACCCATTTATGGGTACTTATATGAGGTGTCTTCAGGGGTCTTTAGGCCCTTAGTACTTTGAAGAACAGAATGGGACTGAACGGGGATGTACCCTCTGAGACGTTGGGATGGATGGGCTGCTTTTGTTTAAATAAATACGGCACTCTGCTCTCTGCTTTGCCACCCTCAGACATGACTAATGGCAGCCAGAGCTGCCAGCAGAACGGACACTTTGAGCGATGGGGTGAGGAGATAAATAAAGCAGGTGATAAAAACACACTCCTTCCTTTGTCTCTCTCCTCTCCACCAGACCTGGTTGTGAGCTGAAGAGAGGTGTCTGTTTAATATCAGAGGGGGTGGGGAAGCAATGTCTAATTAAGACACTTCCCATTTTTCTCCAAATGTCCACTTTAGAAAATAATAGTTCAGCCAATTCCGCCTCTTTTACAACAGGTTGTAGTTTGGTGAAGATGGGTATTGGTACGCACTGGTCTGATAAGTTTGGGGCTATCGCTGGGTGCTATGAAACAGACCAGACCAAACTGCAATAAACAGCAGCAAAATAAATACTGATGACCCATAGTATTGTAGTGGCAGCAGAAGAAGGAGCAGCAATAGTTTTAGGAGTAGGCCATGGTGGCCATGGTAGACACAGTGAAATTAACTGGGATTAAATAAACAGGGAAAGGGAGAGTGAGGAAGAGATCGAGCTTAGATTATGTTTAGTCAAAGCCTCCCAGTAATCAGAGACCGACTGCACCCTGTCTCACTGCACCCCCACCTCCCATCCCCAGTAATCAGAGACAGACAGCACCCTGTCTCACTGCACCCCCACCTCCTATCCCCAGTAGAGATCAGACAGACAGCACCCTGTCTCACTGCACCCCCACCTCCTATCCCCAGTAGAGATCAGACAGACAGCACCCTGTCTCACTGCACCCCCACCTCCTATCCCCAGTAGAGATCAGACCGACAGCACCCTGTCTCACTGCACCCCCACCTCCTATCCCCAGTAGAGATCAGACAGACAGCACCATGTCTCACTGCACCCCCACCTCCTATCCCCAGTAGAGATCAGACAGACAGCACCCTGTCTCACTGCACCCCCACCTCCTATCCCCAGTAGAGATCAGACAGACAGCACCCTGCCTCACTGCACCCCAACCTCCTATCCCCAGTAGGGATCAGACAGACAGCACCCTTTCTCACTGCACCCCCCACCTCCTATCGCCAGTAGAGATTAGACATACAGCACACTGTCTCACTGCATCCCCACCTCCTATCCCCAGTAGAGATCAGACAGACAGCACCCTGCCGCACTGCACCCCACCTCTTATACCCAGTAGAGATCAGACCGACAGCACCCTGTCTCACTGCACCCCACCTCTTATACCCAGTAGAGATCAGACAGACAGCACCCTGTCTCACTGCACCCCCACCTCCTATCCCCAGTAGAGATCAGACAGACAGCACCCTGTCTCACTGCACCCCCACCTCCTATCCCCAGTAGAGATCAGACAGACAGCACCCTGTCTCACTGCACCCCCACCTCCTATCCCCAGTAGAGATCAGACCGACAGCACCCTGCCTCACTGCACCCCCACCTTCTATCCACAGTAGGGATCAGACAGAGAGCACCCTTTCTCACTGCACCCCCCACCTCCTATCCCCAGTAGGGATGAGACAGACAGCACCCTGTCTCACTGCACCCCCCACCTCCTATCCCCAGTAGAGATCAGACAGACAGCACCCTGTCTCACTGCACCCCCCACCTCCTATCCCCAGTAGAGATCAGACCGACAGCACCCTGCCTCACTGCACCCCCACCTTCTATCCACAGTAGGGATCAGACAGAGAGCACCCTTTCTCACTGCACCCCCCACCTCCTATCCCCAGTAGGGATGAGACAGACAGCACCCTGTCTCACTGCACCCCCCACCTCCTATCCCCAGTATAGATCAGACAGACAGCACCCTGTCTCACTGAACCCCCACCTCCTATCCCTAGTAGGGATGAGACAGACAGCACCCTGTCTCACTGCACCCCACCTCTTATCCCCAGTAGAGATCAGACCGACAGCAACCTGTCTCACTGCACCCCACCTCTTATCCCCAGTAGGGATCAGACGACAGCACCCTGTCTCACTGCACCCCACCTCTTACCCCCAGTAGAGATCAGACGACAGCACCCTGTCTCACTGAACCCCCATCTCCTATCCCCAGTAGGGATCAGACCGACAGCACCCTGTCTCACTGCACCCCCACCACCCATCCCATCCAACTCTGCCAGTGGTGACAAAGTACCCAATTGTCATACTTGAGTAAGATATCTTAATACCTTAATAGATAATGAGATCCATAATATTCCCCAAGAGGACAGGTAACCAGGTAGCCGAGTAGACCACTGCAACGCAAGAGGACAGGTAACCAGGTGGCTGAGTTGACCATAGCAGACTGAAGAGGACAGGTAACCAGGTGGCTGAGTAGACCATTGCAACGCAAGAGGACAGGTAACCAAGTGGCTGAGTAGACCATAACAGACCCAAGAGGACAGGTAGCCAGGTAGCTGAGTAGACCATAGCAGAACGAAGAGGACAGGTAACCTGGTGGCTGAGTAGACCATAGCAACGCAAGAGGACAGGTAACCAGGTGGCTGAGTAGACCATAGCAACGCAAGAGGACAGGTAACCGGGTGGCTGAGTTGACCATAGCAATGCAAGAGGACAGGTAACCAGGTGGCTGAGTTGACCATAGCAACGCAAGAGGACAGGTAACCAGGTAGCTGAGTTGACCATAGCAACGCAAGAGGACAGGTAACCAGGTGGCTGAGTTGACCATAGCAGACCCAAGAGGACAGGTAACCAGGTGGCTGAGTTGACCATAGCAACGCAAGAGGACAGGTAACCAGGTGGCTGAGTTGACAATAGCAGACCCAAAAGGACAGGTAACCAGGTGGCTGAGTAGACCATAGCAATGCAAGAGGACAGGTAACCAGGTGGCTGAGTTGACCATAGCAGACCCAAGAGGACAGGTAACCAGGTGGCTGAGTTGACCATAGCAGACCCAAGAGGACAGGTAACCAGGTGGCTTAGTTGACCATAGCAGACCAGATTATCATAGCAGATTATGAGTATATACATATTTCTTCTCTAAATATGAACAGACAGTCCGGCTAACTGTGTTCTCAAATTAACTATTAAATGGTCCTTCTCATTCATGAGTATGTTTAATTAGCTAGCTGTGATTTATTTTCTGTGCATTGAAAGAGAGATTATTTAATTTAGCTGAAAATAGCAATAGCAAGAATCTGGAGGCTACTTTAAAACTAGCAAATAGACATCACAATACTATGGTAGCATAACATTATCACAATACTATTGTAGTATAACATTTTCACAATACTATGTTTGTGTAACATTATCAAAATATTATGGTAGCACAGAATAACGTTATCACAGTACTAATTAGTTGAACAACACACTGACAGACTAAAAACATTGGCGGTAGGGTAGCTTAGTGGTTAGAGCATTGGACTAGTAACCGGAAGGTTGAAAGTTCAAACCCCCAAGCTGACAAGGTACAAATCTGTCATCTGCCCCTGAACAGGCAGTTAACCCACTGTTCCCAGGCTGTCATTGAAAATAAGAATTTGTTCTTATCTGACTTGCCTAGTTAAATAAAGGTAAAAAAAACAAACACATAATTTTGGTTTATTTATTTACAATCTTCTAAGACCTGTGAGCAGTTTTCCTTTCTGAGGCTGGATAGTGATTGGATGCCAGCATCCAAAATGTCTTCCGCCTGAGAAGGAACCTCTTGCCCCGGGGCCAGACTCTTTCTGCTTTCTCTTTATGGAATCGTCCTGCATCAACATATGTGGAACCAGGCTAGTGAACCTCACACCTCTGCCACCAACTTGTTTAAATTGTTAAATAAAGGTTAAATAAAATAAAACTTGTTTACAGCCAAACAGCCAATTAGCACTCTATGTTCCCAGTAAGTCCCAGGTTACTCAGGATGTAATGGCCTTGTGTTTTGGGATGGAAGCCATGTCCAACAGGTGATGGAGGCGGCCAATGTGTGTGTGTGTGCTTGTGTGCGGTGTGGGTGGCCCATTTCCTTCACCCCTTCACCCCTTCACACACACTAGATGGTTGGTTCCAGTTGAATTGGCTTGTAGTCATGATCTGAGGCCCTGGGGTAGAGGAGCTTGTAGTGACAGACTGTGTCATGATCTGAGGCCCTGAGGTAGCAGAGCTTGTAGTGATAGACCATGTCATGATCTGAGGCCCTGAGGTAGAGGAGCTTGTAGTGACAGACCGTGTCATGATCTGAGGCCCTGAGGTAGAGGAGCTTGTAGTGACAGACCGTGTCATGATCTGAGGCCCTGAGGTAGAGGAGCTTGTAGTGACAGACCGTGTCATGATCTGAGGCCCTGAGGTAGAGGAGCTTGTAGTGACAGACCGTGTCATGATCTGAGGCCCTGAGGTAGAGGAGCTTGTAGTGACAGACCGTGTCATGATCTGAGGCCCTGAGGTAGAAGAGCTTGTAGTGACAGACCGTGTCATGATCTGAGGCCCTGAGGTAGAGGAGCTTGTAGTGACAGACCGTGTCATGATCTGATGCCCTGAGGTAGAAGAGCTTGTAGTGACAGACCGTGTCATGATCTGATGCCCTGAGGTAGAAGAGCTTGTAGTGACAGACCGTGTATTGATCTGATGCCCTGAGGTAGAAGAACTTGTAGTGAGAGACCGTGTCATGATCTGAGGCCCTGAGGTAGAGGAGCTTGTAGTGACAGACAGTGTCATGATCTGAGGCCGTGAGGTAGAAGAGCTCACCTAGGAAACATCCTTGTATGTCAAGCAGTGTCAAACCCACAGAGGGAGGTTCAGGATAAACTTAGCTATGCTGATGAATCAATGGGTGATGTCTAAGTGTTTAATTTCATAATCACTGCTTTTTGCTTTTTCAGTCGGCCTCTACAGTGATATTACGACTGTTTTAGTGGGTCTGTGTCTCAATTAATTAATAATAGATGCATTCATGTTCAGTTATATTAGGACTGTTTTAGTGGATCTGTGTTTCAGTTCATAATACATACATTTTCTGAGAAAATTATAAGTTAAGTACTGAGTATACCTCAAATTCCCAACTAACAGTTAAAAAAAGATAAACGTTCGAACAATTGTTAAATGTTGTTGTCTCACGGGCTGAATGAGTAAACGATCACGTAAAACGTTTTGTCATCATAATATATAATACTAATATAATATAATAATATAAGTTCTAATAATAAAAATATAATAATAATATAATATATCATAATATAATGTATGCCATTTAACAGCCGCATTTATCCGAAGTGACTTAGTCATTAGTGGTCCCGTGAGACAAACCCATAAACATGGAGCTACAGAGGACCATGTTCTACTAACTGAGTTACAGAGGACCATGTTCTACTAACTGAGTTACAGAGGACCATGTTCTACTAACTGAGTTACAGAGGACCATGTTCTACTAACTGAGCAACAGAGGACCATGTTCATCTAACTGAGTTACAGAGGACCATGTTCTACTAACTGAGTTACAGAGGACCATGTTCTACTAACAGAGTAACAGAGGACCATGTTCTACTAACTGAGTTACAGAGGACCATGTTCTACCAACTGAGTTACAGAGGACCATGTTCATCTAACTGAGATACAGAGGACAATTATCTACTAACAGAGTTACAGAGGACCATGTTCATCTAACTGAATTACAGTGGACCATGTTCTACTAACTGAGTTACAGTGGACCATGTTCATCTAACTGAGTTACAGAGGACCATGTTCATCTAACTGAGTAACAGAGGACCATGTTCTACTAACTGAGTTACAGAGGACCATGTTCTACTAACTGAGTTACAGAGGACCATGTTCTACTAACTGAGTTACAGAGGACCATGTTCTACTAACTGAGCAACAGCGGACCATGTTCATCTAACTGAGTTACAAAGGACCATGTTCTACTAACTGAGTTACATTGGACCATGTTCTACTAACTAAGCTACAGAGGACCATGTTCATCTAACTGAGTTACAGAGGACCATGTTCTACTAACTGAGTTACAGAGGACCATGTTCTACTAACAGAGTAACAGAGGACCATGTTCTACTAACTGAGTTACAGAGGACCATGTTCTACCAACTGAGTTACAGAGGACCATGTTCATCTAACTGAGATACAGAGGACAATTATCTACTAACAGAGTTACAGAGGACCATGTTCATCTAACTGAATTACAGTGGACCATGTTCTACTAACTGAGTTACAGTGGACCATGTTCATCTAACTGAGTTACAGAGGACCATGTTCATCTAACTGAGTAACAGAGGACCATGTTCTACTAACTGAGTTACAGAGGACCATGTTCTACTAACTGAGTTACAGAGGACCATGTTCTACTAACTGAGTTACAGAGGACCATGTTCTACTAACTGAGCAACAGCGGACCATGTTCATCTAACTGAGTTACAAAGGACCATGTTCTACTAACTGAGTTACATTGGACCATGTTCTACTAACTAAGCTACAGAGGACCATGTTCATCTAAATGAGTTACAGAGGACCATGTTCTACGAACTGAGTTACAGAGTACCATGTTCTACTAACTGAGTTACAGAGGACCATGTTCTACTGAATGAGTTACAGAGGACCATGTTCATCTAACTGAGATACAGAGGACCATGTTCTACTAACTGAGTTACAGAGTACCATGTTCTACTAACTGAGTTACAGAGGACCATGTTCTAGTGACTGAGTAACAGAGGACCATGTTCATCTAACTAAGATACAGAGGACCATGTTCATCTAACTGAGTTACAGAGGACCATGTTCTTCTAACTGAGTTACAGAGGACCATGTTCTACTAACTGAGTTACAGAGGACCATGTTCTACTAACTGAGTTACAGAGGACCATGTTCTAGTAACTGAGTTACAGAGGACCATGTTCTACTAACTGAGTTACATAGGACCATGTTCTACTAACTGAGTTACATAGGACCATGTTCTACTAACTGAGCTACAGAGGACCGTGTTCTACTAACTGAGTTACATAGGACCATGTTCTACTAACTGAGCTACAGAGGACCATGTTCATCTAACTGAGTTACAGAGGACCATGTTCTACGAACTGAGTTACAGAGGACCATGTTCTACTAACTGAGTTACAGAGGACCATGTTCTACTAACTGAGTTACATATGACCATGTTCTACGAACTGAGTTACAGAGGACCATGTTCTACTAACTGAGTTACAGAGGACCATGTTCTACTAACTGAGTTACAGAGGACCATGTTCTACTAACTGAGCAACAGAGGACCATGTTCATCTAACTGAGTTACAGAGGACCATGTTCTACTAACTGAGTTACATAGGACCATGTTCTACTAACTGAGCTACAGAGGACCGTGTTCTACTAACTGAGTTACATAGGACCATGTTCTACTAACTGAGCTACAGAGGACCATGTTCATCTAACTGAGTTACAGAGGACCATGTTCTTCGAACTGAGTTACAGAGGACCATGTTCTACTAACTGAGTTACAGAGGACCATGTTCTACTAACTGAGTTACATATGACCATGTTCTACGAACTGAGTTACAGAGGACCATGTTCTACTAACTGAGTTACAGAGGACCATGTTCTACTAACTGAGTTACAGAGGACCATGTTCTACTAACTGAGCAACAGAGGACCATGTTCATCTAACTGAGTTACAGAGGACCATGTTCTACTAACTGAGTTACATAGGACCATGTTCTACTAACTGAGCTACAGAGGACCATGTTCATCTACCTGAGTTACAGAGGACCATGTTCATCTAACTGAGATACAGAGGACCATGTTCATCTAACTGAGATACAGAGGACCATGTTCTACTAACTGAGTTACAGAGGACCATGTTCATCTAACTGACTTACAGAGGACCATGTTCATCTAACTGAGATACAGAGGACCATGTTCATCTAACTGAGATACAGAGGACCATGTTCTACCAACTGAGTTAGAGAGGACCATGTTCTACTAACTGAGTTACAGAGGACCATGTTCATCTAACTGAGATACAGAGGACCATGTTCTACTGACTGAGATACAGAGGACAATTATCTACTAACAGAGTTACAGAGGACCATGTTCTACTAACTGAGTAACAGAGGACCATGTTCTACTAACTGAGTTACAGAGGACCATGTTCTACTAACTGAGTTACAGAGGACCATGTTCATCTAACTGAGATACAGAGGACAAGTATCTACTAACAGAGTAACAGAGGACCATGTTCTACTAACTGAGTTACAGAGGACCATGTTCTACCAACTGAGTTACAGAGGACCATGTTCATCTAACTGAGTTACAGAGGACCATGTTCTACTAACTGAGTTACAGAGGACCATGTTCTACTAACTGAGTTACAGAGGACCATGTTCATCTAACTGAGATACAGATGACAAGTATCTACTAACAGAGTAACAGAGGACCATGTTCTACTAACTGAGTTACAGAGGACCATGTTCTACTAACTGAGTTACAGAGGACCATGTTCTACCAACTGAGTTAGAGAGGACCATGTTCTACTAACAGAGTAACAGAGGACCATGTTCTACTAACTGAGTTACAGAGGACCAGGTTCTACCAACTGAGTTACAGAGGACCATGTTCATCTAACTGAGATACAGAGGACAAGTATCTACTAACAGAGTAACAGAGGACCATGTTCATCTAACTGAGTTACAGAGGACCATGTTCATCTAACTGAGTAACAGAGGACCATGTTCTACTAACTGAGTTACAGAGGACCATGTTCTACTAACTGAGTTACAGAGGACCATGTTCTACTAACTGAGAAACAGAGGACAATTATCTACTAACTGAGTGACAGAGGACCATGTTCTACTAACTGAGCAACAGCGGACCATGTTCATCTAACTGAGTTACAAAGGACCATGTTCTACTAACTGAGTTACATTGGACCATGTTCTACTAACTAAGCTACAGAGGACCATGTTCATCTAAATGAGTTACAGAGTACCATGTTCTACTAACTGAGTTACAGAGGACCATGTTCTTCTAACTGAGTTACAGAGGACCATGTTCTACTAACTGAGTTACAGAGGACCATGTTCTACTAACTGAGTTACAGAGGACCATGTTCTAGTAACTGAGTTACAGAGGACCATGTTCTACTAACTGAGTTACATAGGACCATGTTCTACTAACTGAGTTACATAGGACCATGTTCTACTAACTGAGTTACAGAGGACCATGTTCATCTAACTGACTTACAGAGGACCATGTTCAACTAACTGAGATACAGAGGACAATTATCTACTAACAGAGTAACAGAGGACCATGTTCTACCAACTGAGTTAGAGAGGACCATGTTCTACCAACTGAGTTACAGAGGACCATGTTCATCTAACTGAGATACAGAGGACCATGTTCTACTGACTGAGATACAGAGGACAATTATCTACTAACAGAGTAACAGAGGTCCATGTTCTACTAACTGAGTTACAGAGGACCATGTTCTACTAACTGAGTTACAGAGGACCATGTTCTACCAACTGAGATAGAGAGGACCATGTTCTACTAACTGAGATACAGAGGACCATGTTCATCTAACTGAGTTACTGAGGACCATGTTCATCTAACTGAGATACAGAGGACAAGTATCTACTAACAGAGTAACAGAGGACCATGTTCTACTAACTGAGTTACAGAGGACCATGTTCTACTAACTGAGTTACAGAGGACCATGTTCATCTAACTGAGATACAGAGGACAAGTATCTACTAACAGAGTAACAGAGGACCATGTTCTACTAACTGAGTTACAGAGGACCATGTTCTACCAACTGAGTTACAGAGGACCATGTTCATCTAACTGAGTTACAGAGGACCATGTTCTACTAACTGAGTTACAGTGGACCATGTTCTACTAACTGAGTTACAGAGGACCATGTTCTACTAACTGAGAAACAGAGGACAATTATCTACTAACTGAGTGACAGAGGACCATGTTCTACTAACTGAGATACAGAGGACAATTATCTACTAACAGAGTAACAGAGGACCATGTTCTACCAACTGAGTTAGAGAGGACCATGTTCTAATAACTGAGTGACAGAGGACCATGTTCATCTAACTGAGTTACAGAGGACCATGTTCTACTAACTGAATTACAGAGGACCATGTTCATCTAACTGACTTACAGAGGACCATGTTCATCTAACTGACTTACAGAGGACCATGTTCAACTAACTGAGATACAGAGGACAATTATCTACTAACAGAGTAACAGAGGACCATGTTCTACCAACTGAGTTAGATTGGACCATGTTCTACTAACTGAGTTACAGAGGACCATGTTCATCTAACTGAGATACAGAGGACCATGTTCTACTGACTGAGATACAGAGGACAATTATCTACTAACAGAGTAACAGAGGACCATGTTCTACTAACTGAGTTACAGAGGACCATGTTCTACTAACTGAGTTACAGAGGACCATGTTCTACCAACTGAGTTAGAGAGGACCATGTTCTACTAACTGAGTTACAGAGGACCATGTTCATCTAACTGAGATACAGAGGACAAGTATCTACTAACAGAGTAACAGAGGACCATGTTCTACTAACTGAGTTACAGAGGACCATGTTCTACTAACTGAGTTACAGAGGACCATGTTCTACCAACTGAGTTAGAGAGGACCATGTTCTACTAACAGAGTAACAGAGGACCATGTTCTACTAACTGAGTTACAGAGGACCATGTTCTACCAACTGAGTTACAGAGGACCATGTTCATCTAACTGAGATACAGAGGACAATTATCTACTAACAGAGTTACAGAGGACCATGTTCATCTAACTGAATTACAGAGGACCATGTTCTACTAACTGAGTTACAGTGGACCATGTTCATCTAACTGAGTTACAGAGGACCATGTTCTACTAACTGAGATACAGAGGACCATGTTCATCTAACTGAGATACAGAGGACCATGTTCATCTAACTGAGTTACAGAGGACCATGTTCATCTAACTGAGTAACAGAGGACCATGTTCTACTAACTGAGTTACAGAGGACCATGTTCTACTAACTGAGTTACAGAGGACCATGTTCTACTAACTGAGAAACAGAGGACAATTATCTACTAACTGAGTGACAGAGGACCATGTTCTACTAACTGAGCAACAGCGGACCATGTTCATCTAACTGAGTTACAAAGGACCATGTTCTACTAACTGAGTTACTTTGGACCATGTTCTACTAACTAAGCTACAGAGGACCATGTTCATCTAAATGAGTTACAGAGTACCATGTTCTACTAACTGAGTTACATAGGACCATGTTCTACTAACTGAGCTACAGAGGACCATGTTCATCTACCTGAGTTACAGAGGACCATGTTCATCTAACTGAGATACAGAGGACCATGTTCATCTAACTGAGATACAGAGGACCATGTTCTACTAACTGAGTTACAGAGGACCATGTTCATCTAACTGACTTACAGATGACCATGTTCAACTAACTGAGATACAGAGGACAATTATCTACTAACAGAGTAACAGAGGACCATGTTCTACCAACTGAGTTAGAGAGGACCATGTTCTACTAACTGAGTTACAGAGGACCATGTTCATCTAACTGAGATACAGAGGACCATGTTCTACTGACTGAGATACAGAGGACAATTATCTACTAACAGAGTAACAGAGGACCATGTTCTACTAACTGAGTTACAGAGGACCATGTTCTACTAACTGAGTTACAGAGGACCATGTTCTACCAACTGAGTTAGAGAGGACCATGTCCTACTAACTGAGATACAGAGGACCATGTTCATCTAACTGAGTTACAGAGGACCATGTTCATCTAACTGAGATACAGAGGACAAGTATCTACTAACAGAGTAACAGAGGACCATGTTCTACTAACTGAGTTACAGAGGACCATGTTCTACTAACTGAGTTACAGAGGACCATGTTCATCTAACTGAGATACAGAGGACAAGTATCTACTAACAGAGTAACAGAGGACCATGTTCTACTAACTGAGTTACAGAGGACCATGTTCATCTAACTGAGTTACAGAGGACCATGTTCTACTAACTGAGTTACAGAGGACCATGTTCTACTAACTGAGTTACAGAGGACCATGTTCTACTAACTGAGAAACAGAGGACAATTATCTACTAACTGAGTGACAGAGGACCATGTTCTACTAACTGAGATACAGAGGACAATTATCTACTAACAGAGTAACAGAGGACCATGTTCTACTAACTGAGCTACAGAGGACCATGTTCTACTAACTGAGTTACAGACGACCATGTTCTACCAACTGAGTTAGAGAGGACCATGTTCTACTAACTGAGTTACAGAGGACCGTGTTCTACCAGCTGAGTTACAGAGGACCATGTTCTACTAACAGAGTTACAGAGGACCATGTTCTACCAGCTGAGTTACAGAGGACCATTTTCTACCAGCTGAGTTACAGAGGACCATGTTCTACTGACTGAGATACAGAGGACAATTATCTACTAACAGAGTAACAGAGGACCATGTTCTACTAACTGAGTTACAGAGGACCATGTTCTACTAACTGAGTTACAGAAGACCATGTTCTACCAACTGAGTTAGAGAGGACCATGTCCTACTAACTGAGATACAGAGGACCATGTTCATCTAACTGAGTTACAGAGGACCATGTTCATCTAACTGAGTTACAGAGGACCATGTTCATCTAACTGAGATACAGAGGACAAGTATCTACTAACAGAGTAACAGAGGACCATGTTCTACTAACTGAGTTACAGAGGACCATGTTCTACTAACTGAGTTACAGAGGACCATGTTCATCTAACTGAGATACAGAGGACAAGTATCTACTAACAGAGTAACAGAGGACCATGTTCTACTAACTGAGTTACAGAGGACCATGTTCATCTAACTGAGTTACAGAGGACCATGTTCTACTAACTGAGTTACAGAGGACCATGTTCTACTAACTGAGAAACAGAGGACAATTATCTACTAACTGAGTGACAGAGGACCATGTTCTACTAACTGAGATACAGAGGACAATTATCTACTAACAGAGTAACAGAGGACCATGTTCTACTAACTGAGCTACAGAGGACCATGTTCTACTAACTGAGTTACAGACGACCATGTTCTACCAACTGAGTTAGAGAGGACCATGTTCTACTAACTGAGTTACAGAGGACCATGTTCTACCAGCTGAGTTACAGAGGACCATGTTCTACTAACAGAGTTACAGAGGACCATGTTCTACCAGCTGAGTTACAGAGGACCATTTTCTACCAGCTGAGTTACAGAGGACCATGTTCTACTAACTGAGTTACAGAGGACCATGTTCTACTAACTGAGCTACAGCTGTGTCTGAAGGCCCTAACTGAAGACAAACTGTTGAGGTTGAATGACAGGCCCTAACACAGCTGTGTTAACTGAAGAGAGATTACAATATATTTATCTTTAGAACATTGATATTACTTCTGTAGTCCCCCTTGCCATCGTACCTTTCATGTTAATTTATGTCTTCTAAGTAACAATGTATTTCTTCTCACCTTACCTCTATGGTGTTGAAATGGTTTGGAGATTGATAGTAGCGAGGGAGATGTGAGGGAAGACGAGGGTCATCCATTTCCATATTTGCGACTCGACTCTGTCATTTCAATTTTGCTATTTCATAATCAGCCAGGTCTTTCACACGTGAAAATTGCTACTTTTGAAGTCTGAAGTAAGAAAGGGTTGGCGGAACTTACATGTATTTTTTAAAAGACAGATAATGATAATTGAGATGGAGGTGTGAAGTTGGTAGATTGGTCTTGAAAATACTGTTTGCCGGTGGAATAAAGATGGCTGGTCGGTTAATTGTTTTCAGATGGAAGCCATTTTGACTGCAGTCCTGAAGTAGAGGAAATAGGATCAGCATGTAACAAAACAACCAATGGATTTGAGAAGAGACCTACTTCATCTGTTGTAGACCCCATATAGAAACCTTACTGAATGTGTATGTAAGGGATAGTCAACGAGGGGCAATGCATCTATGGAAAATAATGAACAATGTGGAAGGTGTGTTCCACAATGGATTTCCACAGAACTCTTAGAGCCCTGAGTTGATTATCCCTTTAATTCCAATGCTATAATTTAACAGTTTGCTGCTTGAAATGTGTTCATTTGCCTGTAGAAATGTGTTCAACATCCAAGCAAGTTGACTAGACCAGCATCTTGCCTTCGTGAACATTGAATTCAACAATACCAATAATGTTTTCAATTTGACATTTGCTTGCTAAAAGATGCTAAACAGAGAACATGTAAGAATGAACTATATCCATTGATTTCTACCGTGCAAATATGCCATGCATTTTTTATGCAATAATGCATGAGGAGGTGTAGTATATGGTCAATATACCACGGCTGAGGGCTGTTGTTAAGCACGAAGAAACGCAGAGTGGCTGTATACAGACCTTAGCCGTGGTATATTGGCCATATATCACAAACCTCTGAGGTGCTTTATTGCTATTATAAACTGGTTACCAACGTAATTAGAGAAGTAAAAATACATGTTTTGTCATACCCATGGTACAGTATATGGTCTGACATACCACAGCTGTTGAGCAATCAGCGTTCAGTGCTCTAACCACCCAGTTTATAAAGATAAATAATGCATGCTCTATAATGTTAATATTAGTATTTATTTAAAAAATATATTTTTTATTTAACCTTTATTTAACTAGGCAAGTCAGTTAAGAACAAATTCTTATTTACAATGATGTCTCAGACCTCTGTGTCTCAGACCTCTGTGTCTCAGACCTCTGTGTCTCAGACCGCTGTGTCTCAGACCGCTGTGTCTCAGACCGCTGTGTCTCAGACCTCTGTGTCTCAGACCACTGTGTCTCAGACCGCTGTGTCTCAGACCTCTGTGTCTCAGACCGCTGTGTCTTAGACCGCTGTGTCTCAGACCTCTGTGTCTTAGACATCTGTGTCTTAGACCCCTGTGTCTCAGACCGCTGTGTCTCAGACCTCTGTGTCTCAGACCTCTGTGTCTCAGACCGCTGTGTCTCAGACCTCTGTGTCTCAGACCGCTGTGTCTCAGACCTCTGTGTCTTAGACATCTGTGTCTTAGACCCCTGTGTCTCAGACCGCTGTGTCTCAGACCACTGTGTCTCAGACCGCTGTGTCTCAGACCTCTGTGTCTCAGACCGCTGTGTCTCAGACCTCTGTGTCTCAGACCACTGTGTCTCAGACCGCTGTGTCTCAGACCTCTGTGTCTCAGACCGCTGTGTCTTAGACCGCTGTGTCTCAGACCTCTGTGTCTTAGACATCTGTGTCTTAGACCCTGTGTCTCAGACCGCTGTGTCTCAGACCTCTGTGTCTCAGACCTCTGTGTCTCAGACCGCTGTGTCTCAGACCTCTGTGTCTCAGACCGCTGTGTCTCAGACCTCTGTGTCTTAGACATCTGTGTCTTAGACCCCTGTGTCTCAGACCGCTGTGTCTCAGACCTCTGTGTCTCAGACCTCTGTGTCTCAGACCGCTGTGTCTTAGACCGCTGTGTCTCAGACCTCTGTGTCTTAGACATCTGTGTCTTAGACCCCTGTGTCTCAGACCGCTGTGTCTCAGACCTCTGTGTCTCAGACCTCTGTGTCTCAGACCGCTGTGTCTTAGACCGCTGTGTCTCAGACCTCTGTGTCTTAGACATCTGTGTCTTAGACCGCTGTGTCTTAGACCGCTGTGTCTCAGACCGCTGTGTCTTAGACATCTGTGTCTCAGACCGCTGTGTCTTAGACCGCTGTGTCTCAGACCGCTGTGTCTTAGACATCTGTGTCTCAGACCGCTGTGTCTTAGACCGCTGTCTCAGACCGCTGTGTCTCAGACCTCTGTGTCTCAGACCGCTGTGTCTCAGACCGCTGTGTCTTTGACCGCTGTGTCTCAGACCGCTGTGTCTCAGACCGCTGTGTCTCAGACCTCTGTGTCTTAGACCACTGTGTCTCAGACCGCTGTGTCTCAGACCGCTGTGTCTTAGACCGCTGTGTCTTTGACCGCTGTGTCACTCGAGGGCCCATAGGGTGGGCTTCAAGAATGCCCTTCAAGCCAATTAGAAACAAATATTCAACAATATGGTATAAAAACTAATAAAGCATTATTATAGATAATAAAATACTCCAGATTCTCTGTAATTTATTAACACTAGAACCGCTGTGCCTCAAGGGACCCCCCTTTCAAGCTAATGAGCAGTCGTCCAGCCTGCAACATTCTTTAAAACATTTTACATATGCTATTGGTGAAGCTCTGTTTGACAAGTAAATCAATTAATTTGACAGACAATTATCCTCTGTAACGGATTTAAAGGACCATTTAATCAATCAAATGTATTGATAAAGCACTTTCCACATCAGCAGATGTGCCCTACATTTGGAATCAAGCACTTTTGGTCTGAGACTGAGGGTGACCTAGATTCATATTGCTGCTTTGCAATGAAAGAATATCTAACTTCAGCTTCCTTTACCCCTACTCATTCATTTTTTCTGCCATAGAGAAACTAACGAAAAATCTTTATCTTGTGAACAATCTTCATCTCATGAACAATCTTTATCTCATGAACAATCTTTATCTCATGAACAATCTTTATCTCCTGAACAATGTTTATCTCATGAACAACCTTTATCTCATGAACAACCTTTATCTCATGAATATTCTTTATCTCATGAACAATCTTTATCTGATTAATATTCTTCATCTCCTGAACAACCTTTATCTCATGAACAACCTATATTTCATGAACAACCTTTATCTCATGAACAATCTCTATCTCATGAACAATCTTTATCTCATGAACAATCTTTATCTAATGAACAATTGCATGAGGCAGTCTGGAGTCACAGGGTCACACAAGGGTCTGATACGCAGCCAAGATTCACTTTGAGATTGGATGTCCATCAATGACCAGCCACAATATTGAGCTCTTTGGTTTTGCTAGGGTGTCGTGGGCGGAGGTGGTGGATGGACATGTGTCGTGAACTCTGGCTCCGAGAGTTGTGTGTTCAATTCCAGGGTTAGAAAGGCATTTTTTAGTTTTTTGTGTTGTACCCTGTCCCAAATCTTTACATTTAACTTTACCATTTGGTATAAGTGAAGGAGGAGCCAGCAGCAGGATGAGAAACCCACGGTGTTTGGAACAACGTTTGGAGAAACGTGGATAAACGTCAGAATCGGAAGTCAAATTGGTAAAACCGTGAGATCTTGTTGCTGATACAAAACCTTCATAGTTTAGTGTTCATTCTTTTTCTGTGAAATAACAGAGGTCAAAAATGTAGACTGGTAGTCTGGTGCAAAGGTCCTACGCCTAACAAGAATATCATCGATAGCTTTCAAAGAGAACAAATATCAATAACCAGCAGAAAATCTATACTTTAGCTCTCCTCACCCTGAGAGACCTTGGAGGACGTTATGTCTACACACACGTACGCGCGCGCACATGCACCCACCCACGTGCGCACACACACACACACACACACACACACATCTTTAGTCTCTGCAATGCAGTAGGACATTTAATCGGGGGCCTGTTGGCCTTGAGTAAATGATTGAAGATAGAAAACCACATATCCTAGTGACACTCTATACTCCTACAAATTACTGCAGTGAGTTAGAAAGAGGAAGTTATCAGGGGACACACGTATGCATCAAGCATCTCAGAGTAGAATAGCTGAACTAGGATCAGGTAATTCCTGTAGATGTAATATTATTAAATGTGATCTAAAAGGCTAAACTGATCCTAGATCAGCATGCTTGATACATACAGCCCCAAACTCTAACCTGAATTACCAAACTCAATGTGCTTCCAGGTGCCTGGAGTGCTCCAGTTAATTCTTCCTTTTCAGACATAGGAAATATCAACATTGTTGTATTTGATACACTTCAGAAGGTTTAGGAACTGGTACAACACAAGTCAAACTCTTGTTCATTATTTTCCTTCTCCACTGATCTGTGACAGAAAACACTTGGCTTTCATTGAGCATCTCCTCAGCAACCACTCTGTCTGTGGCACGCTGACAATGTTTCTGTCTCTTTCACAATTAGTAAGCACACAGAATGGTAGAAATTAGTAAAAAGTCTGTTGTTTGTCTGCGTTGAAGCTTCGCTGCTTTGAGGATGCTTTTGGAGGCTGTTCTGCATGGTTGGCGATGTGACAAGCAATTCCCATTACAGCAGCAGTGTGAAAGCTGGCAGGATAATAATCAAACCTCCTAAATCAGTGTTTGCATTCCAAATGGCACTCTATTCCCTATTTAGTGCTATGGGCCCTGGCCCTGGACTAAATCAGTGTTTGCATTCCAAATGGCACTCTATTCCCTATTTAGTGCTATGGGCCCTGGCCCTGGACTAAATCAGTGTTTGCATTCCAAATGGCACTCTATTCCCTATTTAGTGCTATGGGCCCTGGCCCTGGACTAAATCAGTGTTTGCATTCCAAATGGCACTCTATTCCCTATTTAGTGCTATGGGCCCTGGACAAAAGCCGTGCAATAAACAGGTAGTAGAATGCAATTTCGAGTGCAACCATCATTTTCTCATTTAGCTCGTCGGCGGTCGGCGGTCGGCGCTGTAATACCAATGTGTTGAAATGAATTATCTGGATGTTCTTGTGAATCGGAACCCCATCAAAACGCACAACATAAAGCAACCATGTACATGCCAGAACGCAGATGAATCAATGTGTGTCGATGGACTTGAATAGCTTGAATGGTTTTGATGGTGGAAAATTATCTTTGAGTCTATATTAGTTTGCTCTGCCTGTCTGTAGCATATCAGGGGAATCAAATATGACTTGTGCTGTTTTCGAAACAAGGAAATGCAAATTTTCTCATGGGAACAGACTATAACAATATCATAGGCTATATTAACCGAAGGACATAGGCCTATTAAATGTGTCCGATGTTTGATTGTATTAAATCACATAATATCTATGTTTATTTGTCGCATACACAGATTAGCAGATGGTATAGCAGGTACAGCTAAGTGTCTCTGGCTCCAACAGTACTATACTAATACCATACTAATACTAATACCAGCATTAGATGTCTGACAATACTATACTAATACTTATACGAGCAGCAGATGTCTAAAATAGTCATACAAATACCAGCAGTAAATGTCTAATAATACTATACTATACTAATACCAGCAGTAAATGTCTAACAATACTATACTATAATAATGCCAGCAGAAAATATCTAACAATACTAATACCAGCAGTAAATGTCTAATAATACTATACTATACTAATACCAGCAGTAAATGTCTAATAATACTATACTATACTAATACCAGCAGTAAATGTCTAATAATACTATACTATACTAATACCAGCAGTAAATGTCTAACAATACTATACTATAATAATGCCAGCAGAAAATATCTAACAATACTAATACCGGCAGTAAATGTCTAGCAATACTAATACATACTAATACCAGCAGTAAATGTCTTCTATAAAAAACTCTTCTATACCAATGACAGCAGTACTTGTCTAACATGTATGAGCTACAGTATGTCCAGAATATAGTATGTACGGCAGTAGATATACAGGATGAGCTATATCCAGAATACAGTATGTACAGCGGTAGTTATATGGATGAGGTATGTTCAGAATACAGTATGTACAGCAGTAGTTATATGGATGAAGTATGTTCAGAATACAGTATGTACAGCAGTAGTTATATGGATGAAGTATGTTCAGAATACAGTATGTACAGCAGTAGTTTTATAGGATGAGGTATGTTCAGAATACAGTATGTACAGCAGTAGTTTTATAGGATGAGGTATGTTCAGAATACAGTATGTACAGCGGTAGTTATATGGATGAGCTATGTCCAAAAAACACGATGTACATATAAAGTGAGTATTCAATTTGAATAATTGTTCAAATGAAATTGCATTTCAACAGAACAATGTTGGAGGAATGCTAATACTACAGAAATGAATTCAGAAGTACACTATATAAAGAGTGAAAGATATGTACAGCACAAAGCTGAGCCTACCATAGAAATCGTTCAGTTAAGCCAGTGTGACTGTGTCCTTCATTAGTTGTCAGACAATCAGCAACTCCATGGACACTGTCGTTTCAGCTGTGTGACATCCCAGTGACCTCCCACCTCTGACCTCTTGACCCTGGTCCCAGGTTGGGAGTGATAGTGGTTGTGCTACACACACACACACACACACACACACACACACACACACACACACACACACACACACACACACACACACACACACACACACACACACACACACACACACACACACACACACACACACACAGGTTCAGAGGTAGTGGTGCTGGTGGGAGTGCCGCCCCATGACTAAGGCGGTCCAAATTGACAAATGGAGGGGGAAGTGATGTGGTAGACCCGTGGTGGCCCGGGGCTCAAGGCGGACACTTCTAGCGACAGGCCAAATCCATCACCTCGTTCTCCCTCATCATCAGCTGTTGAACATGCCCTTCAGAGTACGTCTGCAGCGATATACTCACAAACATGCACCCAGGCTGGAACGCACACGCACACAGACATACATGTACACACACATACTGTACACACACACATCCATACATACTGTTCGCATACACACCAGCACACACACACACATTGCCGACAGTCTACTCTAACTGTTCTGTTCTGTACTACACGCATACACACATAACCTGCCCTCCTCCCTGTGTACATACAGTATACCCACCACCATACTGAATAACTAATTCACTCTGTAAGCCATCTGTCTACCTCAGTTCACATAGTGTAGTGTCCACCAATATACTGAATAACTAATTCACTCTGTAAGTCATCTGTCTACCTCAGTTTACATAGTGTAGTGTCCACCACCATACTGAATAACTAATTCACTCTGTAAGTCATCTGTCTACCTCAGTTTACATAGTGTAGTGTCCACCAATATACTGAATAACTAATTCACTCTGTAAGTCATCTGTCTACCTCAGTTTACATAGTGTAGTGTCCACCAATATACTGAAATAACCTTTTCTTGACCACTAAATGAAAGGGAAAAATGTATGAATGCAATTTAACATAAACATTTCCTGGAGTTATTAGCAACACGTTGTTAGCATCACTATTGAACACTAAAGGTTATTTCCCATCCTCTAAGTCGCACCAGGAGCTCAAAGAATGTATGTCATTCCTTTAGAGGTGGAGACCACCCTGCCCTCCTTCTCTCTCTATTTGGACATTATCCCTTAGTGGTGGAGACCACCCTCCCCTCCTTCTCTCTTTATTTGGACATGATCCCTTAGTGATGGAGACCACCCTCCCCCTTCTCTCTCTATTTGGACATGATCCCTTAGTGGTGGAGACCACCCTCCCCTCCTTCTCTCTCTATTTGGACATTATCCCTTAGTGGTGGAGACCACCCTCCCCTCCTTCTCTCTATATTTGGACATTATCCCTTAGTGGTGGAGACCACCCTCCCCTCCTTCTCTCTTTATTTGGACATTATCCCTTAGAGGTGGAGGCCACCCTCCCCTCCTTCTCTCTCTATTTGGACATTATCCCTTAGAGGTGGAGGCCACCCTACCATCCTTCTCTCTATATTTGGACATTATCCCTTAGAGGTAGAGACCACCCCCCTCCTCCTCTCTCTAATTGGGCATTATCCCTTAGGGTTGGAGACCACCCTCCCTTCCTCCTCTATCTAATTGGGCATTTTCGCTTAGAGGTAGAGACCACCCCCTCCTCCTCCTCTCTCTAATTGGGCATTATCCCTTAGAGATGGAGACCACCCTCCCCATCTCCTAAGATACAGTTAATACTATAGAATACAGTATACACATATGAGATGAGTAATGCAAGATATATAAACATTATTAAAGTCACTAGTGTTCAATTTATTAAAGTGGCCAGTGATTTCAAGTCTATGTACAGTTGAAGTCGAAAGTTTACATACACCTTAGCCAAATACATTTAAACTACATTTTTCACAATTCCTGACATTTAATCCTAGTAACAATGCCCTCTATCACCACTTTATAAAAATGTGAAATGTCAGAATAATAGTAGAGAGAATTATCTATTTAATATTTTCTTTCTTTCATCACATTCCCAGTGGGTCAGAAGTTTACATACACTCAATTAGTATTTGGTAGCGTTGCCTTTAAATTGTTTAACTTGTGTCAAACGTTTTGGGTCGCCTTCCACAAGCTTCCCACAATGAATTGGTTGAATTGTGGCCCATTCCTCCTGACAGAGCTGGTGTAACTGAGTCAGGTTTTTAGAACTCCTTGCTCGCACATGCTTTTTCAGTTCTGCCCACAACATTGCTATAGGATTGAGGTCAGGGCTTTCTGATGGCCACTCCAATTCCTTGACGTTGTTGTCCTTTAGCCATTTTGCCACAACTTTGAAAGTATGTTTGAGGTCATTGTCCATTTGAAAGACCCATTTGCGACCAAGCTTTAACTTCTTCACTGATGTCTTGAGATGTTGCTTCAATATATCCACATAATCTTCCTTTTCCTCATGATGCCATCTATTTTGTGAATTGCACCAGTCCCTCCTGCAACAAAGCACCCCACAACATGATGCTGCCACTCCCATGCTTCACGGTTGGGATGGTGTTCTTCAACTTTCAAACCTTCCCCTTTTTCCTCCAAACATAATGATGGTCATTATGGCCAAACAGTTCTATTTTTGTTTCATCAGACCAGAGGACATTTCTTAAAAAAGAATGATCTTTGTTCCCATGTACAGTAGCAAACCGTAGTCTGGCATTTTTATGGCGGTTTTGGAGAAGTGGCTTCTTCCTTGCTGATCGGACTTTCAGGTTATGTCGATAAAGAACTAATTTTACTGTGGATTTAGATACTTTTGTACTTGTTTCCTCCAGCATCTTCACAAGGTCCTTTGCTGTTGTTCTGGGATTGATTTGCACTTTTCGCACCAAAGTACGTTCATCTCTAAGAGACAGAAAGCGTCTCCTTCCTGAGTGGTATGACGGCTGTGTGGTCCCATGGTGTTTATACTTGCGGGCTATTTTTGTACAGATGAACATGGTACCTTTAGACGTGTGGAAATTGCTTCCATGGATGAACAAAACTTGTGAAGGTCTACAATTTCTTCTGAGGTCTTGGCAGATTTCTTTTGATTTTCCCTTGATGTCAAGCAAAGAGGCACTGAGTTTGAAGGTAGGCCTTGAAATCGATCCACAGGTACACCTCAAATTGACTCAAATGATGTTAATTAGTCTATCAGAAGCTTCTAAAGCCATAACATAATCCTCTGGAATTTTCCAAGTTGTTTAAAGGCACAGTCAACTTCGTGTATGTACACTTCTGACCCACTGGAATTGTGATACAGTGAATTATAAGTGAAATAATCTGTCCATAAACAATTGTTGGAAAAATGTCTTGTGTCATGCACAAAGTAGATGTCCTAACCGATTTGCCAAAACTACAGTTTGTTAACAAGAAATGTGTGGAGTGGTTGAAAAACGAGTTTTAATGACTCCAACCTAAGTGTATGTAAACTTCTGAATTCAACTATAAATATGGTTTTCCCATGCCAGTAAAGCCCCTTAAATAGAAAATGAAAATTGGGAGAGAGAGAGAGGACAACAACATGCTAAAACGGTGAAGGAATTGAGGGAGACCACCAATGAGAGCGAGAGACAAACAGAGAGAAAGAAAGAGACAGGGGGAGGAACACGGAACACAACACACATCACAGCACAATGCAACACAACACATTACAATGCAACACAACCCCACAAACTGGATTTAAACACAATGCAATGGAAGACAACACAACATGCCACAACACACAACAACAAAACACAACACAACACACAGAGAGAGAGAAAGAGAGGGAGTTATGAGAGTTTGTCAAAAGAGAAAGTATGAACTGTCCCTGTGAAATATATATTGATTATAATTAATTTATAGTCTCTTTAGTTTTTATGGTCTTTACAGTCCACAGTCTTTATATTATATATAGTCTTTGCACTCTTTATAGTCTTTAAAGTCATTGCAGTCTCTATAGTCTTTACAATCCTTATAGTCTTCATAGTCTCTAAAGTTTTTATAGTCTTCACAGTCTCTACAGTATTTGGGTCTTTACAGTCTGTCAGGAGTTATTAGCTGTAAGTAATGCTCACAACAAGTCTTATAGAAAGTGTTAGGCCTATCCAACATGTGAAAACTAGGTTGCATGCAGGATCAGTGCACATGGAATGAATCAGGCCAATTTTTCCAGAAAGCCTATTCTCACTTTTTCTCCTTACATTTGAGTCATTTAGCAGATGCTCTTGTCCAGAGCACCCTCCAGTAGTGACTGGATACCTTTTCAAACTGGTCCTCCTTGGGAATTGAACCCACCATCTGGCGTTGCAAGCACCATGCACAACCAACTGAGCCGCAGGGGAACAATACCACCTTTTGTCCACCTCGTCATGATGGTGTGAACTAAGGCTGGTACAAACGTTCTGGCAGTCCTTTATTAAATGAGAGGTGCGAGACGTACAGCACAGTGTGAACCCTCTTTATACCTATGGTGTCACACTAGTAGCTGTTGAATATCTCTGAGGACATCTCCTCCTTTTTTCACTATTAACAGCATCTAGTGCTTTTCAGACCTGGGTCGTGATCTTAAGGGAAAATGAGTGTTTCTTATTAGACAGGTTCAGGTGGTGCCACCCTGTTTCTGTCAGGGTTATTTTCTGGTTTGATGGGTAATGAACATGACCCAGAACACTCAATTTGATGCCTTTTTATCTCTCACACTCTGTACTGAATGATAGCACGGCTGATTAGGCTATGAGGACATGTACTGTAGCTACATGGCCCCTTGTGAATCGTATTGGCACACACACACTCACACACACACACACACACACACACACACACACACACACACACACACACACACACACACACACACACACACACACACACACACACACACACACACACACACACTGCTTTGTACTGCTAGAAGTCTGAATGATAATAGCTGTACTCTCTCGGAGACGGATGACCTCGTCTGCTGTTTTAGGAGGAAGGGAGGTGGTGCGTCGCTGTGCTGCTCCTGCCATGTTTGTGCAAAGGTTCCACATGGGAATGAGTGTGGAGTGCATTCATCTCAGGCCTGAGGCAACATCTATATTAGGATGACAAATGTGGACCTGTCACCTGATGAGGGACTGGGAGCACGTGTCAAGATGACGCAGGTAGAGGGAGAGTTACAGGGAAGGAGGGAAGGAGAGAGGGAGGTGGTGATTTATGGAAAGCTTCATCTTTCTTTCTCTGTCTCACTCTTTCTCTCAATATCGATCATTCTCCCGCCCTCTCTGTGTGTTTCTCTGTCTCTGTCTCTTTCTCTCTCTTCCCTTTTCGCATTATACTTTTAAGGATGTAAACTCGATTTTCACATCTCATATCAACCCAAACAATTGTGAATTTTATGGATTTTTGGTATCAACACACCAGATTTCCATGTTGGGTCTGGTTGACAGCAATACTTCTCTGCTATTCAGGCCCATATTGCTACACCGGCAGCAAGGAGCTGAACACACACACACATGGGCAGCAAGGAGCTGAACACACACACACACGGGCAGCAAGGAGCTGAACACACACAAACATGGGCAGCGAGTAGCTGAACACACACACACACGGGCAGCGAGTAGCTGAACACACACACACATGGGCAGCGAGTAGCTGAACACACACACACATGGGCAGCAAGGAGCTGAACACACACACACACGGGCAGCGAGTAGCTGAACACACACACACATGGGCAGCAAGGAGCTGAACACACACACACATGGGCAGCGAGTAGCTGAACACACACACACATGGGCAGCGAGGAGCTGAACACACACACACACGGGCAGCGAGTAGCTGAACACACACACACACGGGCAGCGAGTAGCTGAACACACACACACATGGGCAGCAAGGAGCTGAACACACACACACACGGGCAGCGAGTAGCTGAACACACACACACATGGGCAGCAAGGAGCTGAACACACACACACACGGGCAGCAAGGAGCTGAACACACACAGCGAGTAGCTGAACACACACACACATGGGCAGCAAGGAGCTGAACACACACACACACGGGCAGCAAGGAGCTGAACACACACACACATGGGCAGCAAGGAGCTGAACACACACACACACGGGCAGCAAGGAGCTGAACACACACACACATGGGCAGCAAGGAGCTGAACACACACACACACGGGCAGCGAGTAGCTGAACACACACACACATGGGCAGCAAGGAGCTGAACACACACACACACGGGCAGCAAGGAGCTGAACACACACACACATGGGCAGCGAGTAGCTGAACACACACACACATGGGCAGCAAGGAGCTGAACACACACACACACGGGCAGCAAGGAGCTGAACACACACACACATGGGCAGCAAGGAGCTGAACACACACACACACATGGGCAGCAAGGAGCTGAACACACACACACACATGGGCAGCGAGTAGCTGAACACACACACACATGGGCAGCAAGGAGCTGAACACACACACACACACGGGCAGCAAGGAGCTGAACACACACACACATGGGCAGCGAGTAGCTGAACACACACACACATGGGCAGCAAGGAGCTGAACACACACACACATGGGCAGCAAGGAGCTGAACACACACACACATGGGCAGCAAGGAGCTGAACACACACACACATGGGCAGCGAGTAGCTGAACACACACACACATGGCAGCAAGGAGCTGAACACACACACACATGGGCAGCGAGTAGCTGAACACACACACACATGGGCAGCAAGGAGCTGAACACACACACACATGGGCAGCAAGGAGCTGAACAAACACACACATGGGCAGCGAGTAGCTGAACACACACACACACATGGGCATCGAGTAGCTGAACACACACACACATGGCAGCAAGGAGCTGAACACACACACACATGGGCAGCGAGTAGCTGAACACACACACACATGGGCAGCAAGGAGCTGAACACACACACACATGGGCAGCAAGTAGCTGAACACACACACACATGGGCAGCGAGTAGCTGAACACACACACACATGGGCAGCGAGTAGCTGAACACACACACACATGGGCAGCAAGGAGCTGAACACACACACACATGGGCAGCGAGTAGCTGAACACACACACACATGGGCAGCAAGGAGCTGAACACACACACACATGGGCAGCGAGTAGCTGAACACACACACACATGGGCAGCGAGTAGCTGAACACACACACACATGGGCAGCGAGTAGCTGAACACACACACACATGGGCAGCAAGGAGCTGAACACACACACACATGGGCAGCGAGTAGCTGAACACACACACACATGGGCAGCAAGGAGCTGAACACACACACACATGGGCAGCGAGTAGCTGAACACACACACACATGGGCAGCGAGTAGCTGAACACACACACACATGGGCAGCGAGTAGCTGAACACACACACACATGGGCAGCGAGTAGCTGAACACACACACACATGGGCAGCAAGTAGCTGAACACACACACACATGTGCAGCGAGTAGCTGAACACACACACACATGGGCAGCAAGGAGCTGAACACACACACACATGGGCAGCGAGTAGCTGAACACACACACACATGGGCAGCGAGTAGCTGAACACACACACACATGGGCAGCAAGTAGCTGAACACACACACACATGGGCAGCAAGTAGCTGAACACACACACACATGGGCAGCGAGTAGCTGAACACACACACACATGGGCAGCAAGTAGCTGAACACACACACACATGGGCAGCGAGTAGCTGAACACACACACACATGGGCAGCAAGGAGCTGAACACACACACACATGGGCAGCGAGTAGCTGAACACACACACACATGGGCAGCGAGTAGCTGAACACACACACACATGGGCAGCGAGTAGCTGAACACACACACACATGGGCAGCAAGTAGCTGAACACACACACACACATGGGCAGCGAGTAGCTGAACACACACACACATGGGCAGCAAGGAGCTGAACACACACACACATGGGCAGCATGTAGCTGAACACACACACACATGGGCAGCGAGTAGCTGAACACACACACACATGGGCAGCAAGTAGCTGAACACACACACACATGGGCAGCGAGTAGCTGAACACACACACACATGGGCAGCGAGTAGCTGAACACACACACACATGGGCAGCAGTAGCTGAACACACACACACATGGGCAGCAAGTAGCTGAACACACACACACATGGGCAGCGAGTAGCTGAACACACACACACATGGGCAGCAAGTAGCTGAACACACACACACATGGGCAGCGAGTAGCTGAACACACACACACATGGGCAGCGAGTAGCTGAACACACACACACATGGGCAGCAAGTAGCTGAACACACACACACATGGGCAGCGAGTAGCTGAACACACACACACATGGGCAGCAAGTAGCTGAACACACACACACATGGGCAGCGAGTAGCTGAACACACACACACATGGGCAGCAAGGAGCTGAACACACACACACATGGGCAGCGAGTAGCTGAACACACACACACATGGGCAGCGAGTAGCTGAACACACACACACATGGGCAGCCAGTAGCTGAACACACACACACATGGGCAGCGAGTAGCTGAACACACACACACATGGGCAGCGAGTAGCTGAACACACACACACATGGGCAGCGAGTAGCTGAACACACACACACATGGGCAGCGAGTAGCTGAACACACACACACATGGGCAGCGAGTAGCTGAACACACACACATGGGCAGCAAGTAGCTGAACACACACACACATGGGCAGCGAGTAGCTGAACACACACACACATGGGCAGCAAGGAGCTGAACACACACACACATGGGCAGCGAGTAGCTGAACACACACACACATGGGCAGCAAGTAGCTGAACACACACACACATGGGCAGCAAGGAGCTGAACACACACACACATGGGCAGCAAGGAGCTGAACACACACACACATGGGCAGGAGCTGAACACACACACACATGGGCAGCGAGTAGCTGAACACACACACACATGGGCAGCCAGTAGCTGAACACACACACACACATGGGCAGCGAGTAGCTGAACACACACACACATGGGCAGCGAGTAGCTGAACACACACACATGGGCAGCGAGTAGCTGAACACACACACACATGGGCAGCGAGTAGCTGAACACACACACACATGGGCAGCAAGTAGCTGAACACACACACACATGGGCAGCACTGAACACACACACACATGGGCAGCGAGTAGCTGAACACACACACACATGGGCAGCAAGTAGCTGAACACACACACACATGGGCAGCGAGTAGCTGAACACACACACACATGGGCAGCAAGTAGCTGAACACACACACATGGGCAGCAAGGAGCTGAACACACACACACATGGGCAGCAAGGAGCTGAACACACACACACATGGGCAGCAAGGAGCTGAACACTGACACACACATGGGCAGCGAGTAGCTGAACACACACACACATGGGCAGCGAGTAGCTGAACACACACACACATGGGCAGCGAGTAGCTGAACACACACACACATGGGCAGCGAGTAGCTGAACACACACACACATGGGCAGCGAGTAGCTGAACACACACACACATGGGCAGCGAGTAGCTGAACACACACACACATGGGCAGCGAGTAGCTGAACACACACACACATGGGCAGCAAGTAGCTGAACACACACACACATGGGCAGCGAGTAGCTGAACACACACACACATGGGCAGCGAGTAGCTGAACACACACACACATGGGCAGCGAGTAGCTGAACACACACACACATGGGCAGCAAGTAGCTGAACACACACACACATGGGCAGCAAGGAGCTGAACACACACACACATGGGCAGCGAGTAGCTGAACACACACACACATGGGCAGCGAAGTAGCTGAACACACACACACATGGGCAGCGAGTAGCTGAACACACACACACATGGGCAGCGAGTAGCTGAACACACACACATGGGCAGCGAGGAGCTGAACACACACACACATGGGCAGCGAGGAGCTGAACACACACACACATGGGCAGCGAGTAGCTGAACACACACACACATGGGCAGCGAGTAGCTGAACACACACACACATGGGCAGCGAGTAGCTGAACACACACACACATGGGCAGCAAGTAGCTGAACACACACACACATGAACACACACACACATGGGCAGCGAGTAGCTGAACACACACACACATGGGCAGCGAGTAGCTGAACACACACACATGGGCACACTGAACACACACACATGGGCAGCAAGTAGCTGAACACACACACACATGGGCAGCGAGTAGCTGAACACACACACACATGGGCAGCGAGTAGCTGAACACACACACACACACACACACATGGGCAGCAGTAGCTGAACACACACACACATGGGCAGCGAGTAGCTGAACACACACACACATGGGCAGCGAGTAGCTGAACACACACACACATGGGCAGCGAGTAGCTGAACACACACACACATGGGCAGCAGGAGCTGAACACACACACACATGGGCAGCAAGGAGCTGAACACACACACACATGGGCAGCGAGTAGCTGAACACACACACACATGGGCAGCGAGTAGCTGAACACACACACACATGGGCAGCGAGTAGCTGAACACACACACACATGGGCAGCGAGTAGCTGAACACACACACACATGGGCAGCAGCGAGTAGCTGAACACACACACACATGGGCAGCGAGTAGCTGAACACACACACACATGGGCAGCGAGTAGCTGAACACACACACACATGGGCAGCACACACACACACATGGGCAGCGAGTAGCTGAACACACACACACATGGCAGCGAGTAGCTGAACACACACACACATGGGCAGCAGTAGCTGAACACACACACACATGGGCAGCGAGTAGCTGAACACACACACACATGGGCAGCGAGTAGCTGAACACACACACACATGGGCAGCAAGTAGCTGAACACACACACACATGGGCAGCGAGTAGCTGAACACACACACACATGGGCAGCAAGTAGCTGAACACACACACACATGGGCAGCGAGGAGCTGAACTGAACACACACACATGGGCAGCGAGGAGCTGAACACACACACACATGGGCAGCGAGTAGCTGAACACACACACACATGGGCAGCAGCTGAACACACACACACACATGGGCAGCTGAACACACACACACATGGGCAGCGAGTAGCTGAACACACACACACAGCGGGCAGCAGTAGCTGAACACACACACACATGGGCAGCGAGTAGCTGAACACACACACACATGGGCAGCAAGGAGCTGAACACACACACACATGGGCAGCGAGTAGCTGAACACACACACATGGGCAGCGAGTAGCTGAACACACACACACATGGGCAGCGAGTAGCTGAACACACACACACATGGGCAGCAAGGCTGAACACACACACACATGGGCAGCGGTAGCTGAACACACACACACATGGGCAGCGAGTAGCTGAACACACACACACATGGGCAGCGAGTAGCTGAACACACACACACATGGGCAGCGAGTAGCTGAACACACACACACATGGGCAGCGAGCTGAACACACACACACATGGGCAACACACACACACATGGGCAGCGAGTAGCTGAACACACACACACATGGGCAGCGAGTAGCTGAACACACACACACATGCAGCGAGTGCTGAACACACACACACATGGGCAGCGAGTAGCTGAACACACACACACATGGGCAGCGAGCTGAACACACACACACATGGGCTGAACACACACACACATGGGCAGCGAGTAGCTGAACACACACACACATGGGCAGCGAGTAGCTGAACACACACACACATGGGCAGCGGTAGCTGAACACACACACACATGGGCAGCGACTGAACACACACACACATGGGCAGCTGAAGGGCTGAACACACACACACATGGGCAGCGAGTAGCTGAACACACACACACATGGGCAGCAAGTAGCTGAACACACACACACATGGGCAGCAAGGAGCTGAACACACACACACATGGGCAGCAAGGAGCTGAACACACACACACATGGGCAGCAAGGAGCTGAACACACACACACATGGGCAGCGAGTAGCTGAACACACACACACATGGGCAGCGAGTAGCTGAACACACACACACATGGGCAGCGAGTAGCTGAACACACACACACATGGGCAGCAAGGAGCTGAACACACACACACATGGGCAGCGAGGAGCTGAACACACACACACATGGGCAGCGAGTAGCTGAACACACACACACATGGGCAGCGAGTAGCTGAACACACACACACATGGGCAGCGAGTAGCTGAACACACACACACATGGGCAGCGAGTAGCTGAACACACACACACATGGGCAGCGAGTAGCTGAACACACACACACGGGCAGCGAGTAGCTGAACACACACACACATGGGCAGCGAGTAGCTGAACACACACACACATGGGCAGCAAGTAGCTGAACACACACACACATGGGCAGCAAGGAGCTGAACACACACACACACACACATGGGCAGCGAGTAGCTGAACACACACACACATGGGCAGCGAGTAGCTGAACACACACACACATGGGCAGCGAGTAGCTGAACACACACACACATGGGCAGCAAGGAGCTGAACACACACACACACATGGGCAGCGAGTAGCTGAACACACACACACATGGGCAGCGAGTAGCTGAACACACACACACATGGGCAGCGAGTAGCTGAACACACACACACATGGGCAGCAAGGAGCTGAACACACACACACATGGGCAGCGAGTAGCTGAACACACACACACATGAGCAGCGAGTAGCTGAACACACACACACATGGGCAGCAAGGAGCTGAACACACACACACATGGGCAGCAAGGAGCTGAACACACACACACATGGGCAGCGAGTAGCTGAACACACACACACATGGGCAGCGAGTAGCTGAACACACACACACACATGGGCAGCAAGGAGCTGAACACACACACACACATGGGCAGCGAGTAGCTGAACACACACACACATGGGCAGCGAGTAGCTGAACACACACACACATGGGCAGCGAGTAGCTGAACACACACACACACATGGGCAGCGAGTAGCTGAACACACACACACACATGGGCAGCGAGGAGCTGAACACACACACACATGGGCAGCGAGGAGCTGAACACACACACACATGGGCAGCGAGTAGCTGAACACACACACACATGGGCAACGAGTAGCTGAACACACACACACATGGGCAGCGAGTAGCTGAACACACACACACATGGGCAGCGAGTAGCTGAACACACACACACATGGGCAGCGAGTAGCTGAACACACACACACATGGGCAGCGAGTAGCTGAACACACACACACATGGGCAGCGAGTAGCTGAACACACACACACATGGGCAGCGAGTAGCTGAACACACACACACATGGGCAGCGAGTAGCTGAACACACACACACATGGGCAGCGAGTAGCTGAACACACACACACATGGGCAGCAAGGAGCTGAACACACACACACATGGGCAGCAAGGAGCTGAACACACACACACATGGGCAGCGAGTAGCTGAACACACACACACACATGGGCAGCGAGTAGCTGAACACACACACACATGGGCAGCAAGGAGCTGAACACACACACACATGGGCAGCAAGGAGCTGAACACACACACACATGGGCAGCGAGTAGCTGAACACACACACACATGGGCAGCGAGTAGCTGAACACACACACACATGGGCAGCAAGGAGCTGAACACACACACACATGGGCAGCAAGTAGCTGAACACACACACACATGGGCAGCGAGTAGCTGCAAACAGCCTGGGCCCAGGGTTCTAGATTCCATTTCTCATAACCATCATATCAGGGGACGGAATCATCCGAAGGGAAAAATCCTTCAATGTGGAGCGATATCATTGATCTGGAGTGAGTCTGTGTGAAGGGAGAAGCGATATCATTGATCTGGAGTGAGTCTGTGTGAAGGGAGAAGGGATTTCATTGATCTGGTTTGTACATACGGTCACTGTGGGTATGACTTCATCGATGCACTTATTGATGAAGCCAATGACACGTGGTGTATTCTTCAATGCCATTGGAGGAATCCTGGAACATACTCCAGTCTGTGCTTGCAAAGTCTTCGCACCTGCTTCATCTGACCACTTTTGTATAGACCGAGTCACTGCTGCTTCCTGCTTTAATTTTTGCTTGTAAGCAGGAATCAGGAGGATGGAATTATGGTCATTTTTGCCAAATGGAGGGTGAGGGAGAGCTTTCTGTGCATCTCTGTGTGTGTACTATAGGTGGTTCAGAGTTATTTTCCCCCTGGTTGCACATTTAACATGCTGATAGAAATTGATTTAAGTTTCCCTCCATTAAAGTCCCTGATTACCAGGAGCACCGCCTCTGGGTGAGCGTTTTCTTGTTTGCTTATGGTGGAATACAGCTCATTCAATGCTATCTTAGTGCCAGCCTCTGACTGTGGTGATATGTAACCAGCTACAAAAAATATAGATTAAACTCTATCGGTAGGTAGTGTGGTCTGCAGGTTATCATGAGATACTATGCCTCAGGTGAGCAATAGCTGGAGACCACCTTAAATATCGTGCACCAGCTGTTGCGTACAAAAATACAAAGACCGGCGCCCCTTGTCTTACCAGATGCCGCTGATCTATCCTGCTGGTACATTGTATACCGAGTATGTTGATTTTGTCGTCGTTCAGCCACAACTCTGTGAAGCATAAGATGTTACAGTGTTTAATGTCCCGTTGGTAGTTTAATCTTCCAAATAACTTGTCCATTTATTGTCCAAAGATTGCATGTTTGCTAGCAGAAATGAGGGGAGAGGGATTTTTTCCGATCGCCTTTGACTCCTCCTCAGCAGTTCGCCCTCCGGTCTCTCTTTCTCCACCTCCTCTTCACGCAGACCACTGGGGTCAGGGCCTGTTCCCGTGAGAGCCGTATATCCCCCGCCTCAGGCTTGTATGATTTGTGAAAGAAGGAAAAGGATTCTGCTAGTCCATGGTGAATATCCGCAGTCCTGATGTCTAGGAGTTATTTTTGCTCATAAGAGATGTTAGCGGCAACATTATGTGAAAAATAGTAAAAAAAATAAGTTCACGAACAACACAGACAAACAAACACAATGGGTTGGGGGTAAAATGCATGCCTTCTGCTCCGTCGTCACCCCCCTTGGCGGTTTTCCTATTTTGTTGCATTACAACCTGTAATTTAAATGGATTTTTATTTGGATTTCATATAATGGACATACACAAAATAGTGAAATTAAAACTTGTAACTTGTTTCAAGAAATAAAATAAAAATGGAAAATGGAAAAGTGGTGCGTGCATATGTATTCAACCCCTTTGCTATGAAGCCCCTAGATAAGATCTGGTGCAAACAATTACCTTCTGAAGTCATATAATTATTTAAATAAAGTCCACCTTTGTGCAGTCTAAGTGTCACATGATCTGTCATATGATTGCAGTATATATACATCTGTTCTGAAAAGCTCCAGAGTCTGCAACACCGCTAAGCAAGGGGCACCACCAAGCAAACGGCACCATGAAGACCAAGCTGCTTTCCAAACTGGTCAGGGACGAAGTTGTGGATAATTACAGATCAGGATTGGGTTATGAAAAAATATCTGAAACTTTGAACATCCCACGGAGCACCATTAAATCCTTTGTTTACATGGAAAGAATATGGCACCACAGCAAACCTGCCAAGAGAGGACCACTCACCAAAACTCACAAGCCAGGCAAGGAGGGCATTAATCAAAGAGGCAACAAAGACAACCCTGAAGGTGCTGCAAAGCTCCACTGCGGAGATAGGAGTATCTGTCCATAGGACGACTTTAAGTTGTACACTCCACAGAGCTGGGCTTACGGAAGAGTGGCCAGAAAAAAAGCCATGGCTTAAATTAAAAACTAAGCTAACACATTTGGTGTTCGCCAAAAGGCATTTGGGAGACTCCCCAAACATATGGAAGAAGGTACTCTGGTCAGATGAGACTAAAATTGAGCTTTTTGGCCATCAAGGAAAACGCTATGTCTGGCGCAATTCCAACACCTCTCATCACCTCAGAATATGATCCCCACAGTGAAGCATGGTGGTGGCAGCATTTTGCTGTGGGGATGTTTTTCATCGGCAGGGACTGGGAAACTGGTCAGAATTGAAGGAGTGATGGATGGCGCTAAATAATGGGACTTTCTTGAGGAAAAACTGTTTCAGTCTTCCAGAGATTTGAGACTAGGATGGAGGTTCACCTTCCAGCAGGACAATGACCCGTAGCATTCTGCTAATGCAACACTGGAGCGGTTTAAGAGGAAACATTGAAATGTCTTGGAATGGTTTAGTCAAAGCCCAGACCTCAATCCAATTGAGAATCTGTGGTATGACTTAAAGATTGCTGTACAACAGAGAACGCATCCAGCTTGAAAGAGCTGGAGCAGTTTTGCCTTGAAGAATGGGCAGAAATCCCAGTAGCTAGATGTGCCAAGCTTATACAGACATACCCCAAGAGACTTGCATCTGTAATTGCTGCAAAAAATGGCTCTACAAAGTGTTTACTTTAGTGGCGTGAATAGTTTTGCAAACTCAAGTTTTCATTTTTTTTTCTATTTTCTTGTTTGTTTCGCTATTGTAAGGGGGTGCGTATCTGGTGGCAGGGAAGTCAGACGCAGGAGAGCAGAACTGGATAATAGCCGGAGCAGTTTAATAGTAAAACCAACGGCATAAGAAATACAAAGTATGGGCATAATAACCCGATGAGCACCAATCAAACAAAATGTGCACAAGCACTTACAATAAACAATACCACACAAAGACATTGTGTAAGGGTCAAATGCACAACACATAATGAGGGAAATGAGAACCAGGTTTGTGGGAAAATGAGATGGAAATGGAAATGGAAAATGAAAAATGGATCGGTGATGGCTGGAAGCCCGGCGACGTCGACAGCCGAACACCGCCCGAACAAGGAGAGGCATCGACAGAATACTTTCGAAAGCCACTGTTGCTAGCTAGCTAACATTGGGCTTTAACTATCAATGCAAATGGCTCTGAGATACAAGTAATATTATTACACACATCTTAGCCGTAACAAAAGGTAGTGAGCCAGCCAGCTAATGTTAGCTCGTTAGCTAACGGTGTGCTTTAACTTGCAATGAAAATGGCTTTCTGACTAAATTTAAAAAGCATAATATCTAAAAATATAGCTAGCTAGACTCTCTTACCCATATACATGTATGGAGACTTCTCCCTCACTGTCACGGATGCCATGGTTGCCCTTGGTTTGAAGATATAATCCGGAGACAGGCATTTACACAACATTCTTCTGTGTGTTCTCTTTTCGACTAACTCCGCATATTTGCAATTAAACGACAGGATTTTCTTCTTCTTCTTAGCTATTATTCTCTGCTTCTACCGGTCATTAAACAGATTTTTATAAACTAGGGTCCTCCAGAAAGTGCAGATTATTAGCCACACTCTTGCATTTCTTCGTGATATGGTCCAAGAAATCCGCTTTAGAAAGGATTACCTACACATACTGAGAAGCTCATGTTATAGACAGAAGCGTGCTACATGGCAGACCAATCCGATGTCATCTCTCAAATTATCCAGCCCATCCATTATCTCAGCCAATCATGGCTAGCGGGATGGTTCAAGTCTTTTTCCTTTGCTAAACAAACTAGGCGAGTAAAGTATGGTATAGTAGATTATGGATAGTACGGTATGGTATTTTATAGTGTGGTGTTGTATGGAATGGTTTCGTATAGATACGTATGGTATTGTCACGCCCTGACCATAGAGAGCTTTTTATTCTCTATGTTGGTTAGGTCTGGGTGTGACTAGGGTGGGTCATCTAGGTAATTATATTTCTATGTTGGCCTGGTATGGTTCCCAATCAGAGGCAGCTGTTTATCATTGTCTCTGATTGGGGATCATATTTAGGCATTTCCCCTTTGTGCTTTGTGGGATCTTGTCTAGGTATAGTTGCCTGTGAGCACTACTTTGAGCTTCACGTTTCATTTTTTCACTTCATTATTATTATGAGTTCCTTTTCCTAATAAAGTGGATGGAAACATACCACGCTGCATCTTGGTCCACTCCTTATAACGATCGTGACAGGTATAGTATAGTGGGGTATAGTATAATGTGGTATAGTGTAGTATAGTATAGTGGGGTATAGTATCGTATGATATTTTATAATGTGATATAATATAGTACGGTATTTTATAGTATGTATGGTGTGGTATGGTGTAGTATAGTATAGTGGGGTATAGTATAATGTGGTATAGTGTAGTATAGTATAGTGGGGTATAGTATAGTATGATATTTTATAATTTGATATAGTATAGTATGGTATTTTATAGTATGTATGGCGTGGTATAGTATGGTATAGTATAGTGGGATATAGTATAATATGGTATAGTATGGTATATTATAGTATAGCATAGTATTGTATTAGTATAGTATGTTATGGTATGGTATGCTTTTGCATTGTATAGTATAGTATTATATAGTATCGTATAGTATAGCATGGTATAGCATACTATGGCATGGTATAGTGTGTTGTGGTTTGGAATGGTATAGTATAATATGGTATATTATACACTGGCTGGTTCGAACCCGGAATGCTGATTGGCTGACAGCTGTAGTATATCAGACAGTATACCATGGGTATGACAAAACAATTACTTGTACTGCTGTAATTATGTTGATAACCAGTTAATAATAGCAATAAGCCACCTCGGGTTTGTGGTATATGGCCAATATACCACAGCTAAGGGCACTCCATGATACTTCACGTGTAAGAACAGCCCTTAGACGTGGTATATTGGCCAAATACCACACCACCTTGTGCTTTATTGTTTAAGTATAGTATGTTATGGTATAGTATAGCATAGCATAGTGTTGTATAGTATATTATAGTATGGTATAATATGGTATGGTATTTATAGTATGTTATAATATGGTATGGTATTTTATCGTATAGTATGGTGTGGTATAGTATATTATGGTATAGTACGGCATGGTAAGACATGGCATGACATTAAATGGTTTGGTATGGCATTGCATATTTGTCACGCACTGACCATAGACATCCTTTTATTCTCTATGTTTGTTTGGTCAGGGTGTGACTCGGGTGGGAAAGTCTATGCTTTCTGGTTCTTTGTTTTTGGCTGGGTATGGTTCTCAATCAGGGACAGCTGTCTATCGTTGTCTCTGATTGCGACTCATACTTAGGCAGCCTTTGTTCCTTTTCTCATTTGTGGGTTGTTGTCTTTGTTAGTGGCAGGTGTAGCCTTTCAGAGTTTCACGTTCATTTAAAATAAAAGAATGTACGCTTACCACGCTGCACTTTGGTCCGGTCATTTCCTTGACGATGATCGTGACTATATTATGGTATTGTAACGGCGTTCTTCGTTTGTCGCAAGAAAGTCGGGACCGAAATGCAGCGTGTTGGTTACTCATGTTTTTTAATGAAAACAAATGACGATTACATGAAAATACTGAGACAAATACAAAAACAACAAAACGGAACGTGAAACCTAAATACAGCCTATCTGGTGAAACTACACAGAGACAGGAACAATCCCCCACGAAATACACAGTGAAACCCAGGCTACCTAAATACGGTTCCCTATCAGAGACAACAAGAATCACCTGACTCTGATTGAGAACCACTTCAGGCAGCCAAACCTAAACTAAACACACCCCTAATCAACCACAATCCCAATGCCTACAAAAACCCCAATACGACAACACAATAACATAAACCCATGTCACACCCTGGCCTGACCAACTAATTAACTAAAACACAAAATACTAAGACCAAGGTGTGACAGGTATAGTATAGTATGGTATGGCATGGCAGGCCGCCGTAGGCAGACCTGGTTCTGAAGAGAAGACAGGCTATGTGCACACTGCCCACAAAATGAGATGGAAACTGTGCTGCACTTCCTAACCTCCTGTCAAATGTATGACCATATTGGAGACACATTTTTCCCTCAGATTACACAGATCCACAAAGAATTTGAAAAAACAAACCTGATTTTGATAAACTCCCATATCTACTGGGTGAAATACCACAGTGTGTCATCACAGCAGCAAGATTTGTGACCTGTTTCCACAAGAAAAGGGCAACCAGTGAAGAACAAACACCATTGTAAATACAACCCATATTTATTTATTTCCCCTTTTTTATTTTAACTATTTGCCATTAATTTTACATTTGAAATGTCTTTATTCTTTTGGAACTTCTGTATGTGTAATGTTTACTGTTCATTTTTATTGTTTATTTCACTTTTGTATATTATCTATTTCACTTGCTTTGGCAATGTTAACATATGTTTCCCATGCCAATAAAGCCCCTTAAATTGAATTGAAATGGAATTGATTTGAGAGACAAGGGGAGAGAGAGAGTGACAGAGAGAGAGAGAGACAGAGTGACAGATCAAGTGACAAAGGGAGGGGGATCGGGACAAATGGAGATGAAAATGAAAAAGGGAGAGAGATACATTGAGAGACTGAGAGAGAGATAAAGAGAGAAATATATATAGAGGATAGAGATTTTTTAAGTGTTATACAGCATCACCACATGCCAGAATGACTCCTGAGATCAGCTTCGTAAAACATCAATGAAAAATGTTGCCTTATAATGCATTCATTGGTCAACACGGCTGTAATGACGCATGAGGGTCATGCTGAAAGGTAGTGGTGGTGTCTCTCTGTTGCAGTACCTTGTGTCATTATGATCTATGTAGTGGCGTCTCTGTTGCAGTACCTTGTGTTATTATGATCTATGTAGTGGTGTCTCTCTGTTGCAGTACCTTGTGTTATTATGATCTATGTAGTGGCGTCTCTGTTGCAGTACCTTGTGTTATTATGATCTATGTAGTGGCGTCTCTGTTGCAGTAACTTGTGTTATTATGATCTATGTAGTGGCGTCTCTGTTGCAGTACATTGTGTTATTATGATCTATGTAGTGGTGTCTCTCTGTTGCAGTACCTTGTGGTATTATGATCTATGTAGTGGTGTCTCTGTTGCAGTACCTTGTGTTATTATGATCTATGTAGTGGCGTCTCTGTTGCAGTAACTTGTGTTATTATGATCTATGTAGTGGCGTCTCTGTTGCAGTACATTGTGTTATTATGATCTATGTAGTGGTGTCTCTGTTGCAGTACCTTGTGTTATTATGATCTATGTAGTGGCGTCTCTGTTGCAGTACCTTGTGTTATTATGATCTATGTAGTGGTGTCTCTCTGTTGCAGTACCTTGTGTTATTATGACCTATGTAGTGGCGTCTCTGTTGCAGTACCTTATGTTATTATGATCTATGTAGTGGCGTCTCTGTTGCAGTACCTTGTGTTATTATGACCTATGTAGTGACGTCTCTGTTGCAGTACCTTGTGTTATTATGATCTATGTAGTGGTGTCTCTCTGTTGCAGTACCTTGTGTTATTATGACCTATGTAGTGACGTCTCTGTTGCAGTACCTTGTGTTATTATGATTTTACATTTACATTTAAGTCATTTAGCAGACGCTCTAATCCAGAGCGACTTACAAATTGGTGAATTCACCTTCTGACATCCAGTGGAACAGCCACTTTACAATAGTGCATCTAAATCATTAAGGGGGGGGGTGGTGAGAAGGATTACTTATCCTATCCTAGGTATTCCTTGAAGAGGTGGGGTTTCAGTGTCTCCGGAAGGTGGTGATTGACTCCGCTGTCCTGGCGTCGTGATTTGTTCCACCATTGGGGGCCAGAGCAGCGAAAAGTTTTGACTGGGCTGAGCGGGAACTGTACTTCCTCAATGGTAGGGAGGCGAGCAGGCCAGAGGTGGATGAACGCAGTGCCCTTGCTTGGGTGTAGGGCCTGATCAGAGCCTGGAGGTACTGCGGTGCCGTTCCCCTCACAGCTCCGTAGGCAAGCACCATGGTCTATGTAGTGGTGTCTCTGTTACAGTACCTTGTGTTATTATGATCTATGTAGTGTTGTCTCTGTTACAGTACCTTGTGTTATTATGATCTATGTAGTGGCGTCTCTCTGTTGCAGTACATTGTGTTATTATGATCTATGTAGTGGCGTCTCTGTTGCAGTACCTTGTGTTATTATGATCTATGTAGTGTTGTCTCTGTTACAGTACCTTGTGTTATTATGATCTATGTAGTGGCGTCTCTCTGTTGCAGTACATTGTGTTATTATGATCTATGTAGTGGCGTCTCTGTTGCAGTACATTGTGTTATTATGATCTATGTAGTGGCGTCTCTGTTGCAGTACCTTGTGTTATTATGATCTATGTAGTGGCGTCTCTGTTGCAGTACCTTGTGTTATTATGATCTATGTTTTGGTGTCTATGTTGCATTACCTTGTGTTATTATGATCTATTTAGTGGCGTCTCTGTTGCAGTACCTTGTGTTATTATGATCTATGCAGTGGTGTCTCTCTGTTACAGTACATTGTGTTATTATGATCTATGTAGTGGCGTCTCTGTTGCAGTACCTTGTGTTATTATGATCTATGTAGTGGTGTCTCTCTGTTGCAGTACCTTGTTTTATTATGATCTATGTAGTGGCGTCTCTGTTGCAGTACCTTGTGTTATTATGATCTATGTAGTGGTGTCTCTCTGTTGTAGTACCTTGTGTTATTATGATCTATGTAGTGGCGTCTCTGTTGCAGTACCTTGTGTTATTATGATCTATGTAGTGGTGTCTCTCTGTTGCAGTACCTTGTGTTATTATGATCTATGTAGTGGTGTCTCTCTGTTGTAGTACCTTGTGTTATTATGATCTATGTAGTGGCGTCTCTGTTGCAGTACCTTGTGTTATTATGATCTATGTAGTGGTGTCTCTGTTGCAGTACCTTGTGTTATTATGATCTATGTAGTGACGTCTCTGTTGCAGTACCTTGTGTTATTATGATCTATGTAGTGGCGTCTCTGTTGCAGTACCTTGTGTTATTATGATCTATGTAGTGGCGTCTCTCTGTTGCAGTACCTTGTGTTATTATGATCTATGTAGTGGCGTCTCTGTTGCAGTACCTTGTGTTATTATGATCTATGTAGTGGTGTCTCTGTTGCAGTACCTTGTGTTATTATGATCTATGTAGTGGTCTCTCTGTTGCAGTACCTTGTGTTATTATGATCTATGTAGTGGCGTCTCTGTTGCAGTACCTTGTTTTATTATGCCACCCTTCATACCACTGCTGGCTTGATTCTGAAGCTAAGCAGGGTTGGTCCTGGTCAGTCCCTGGATGAGAGACCAGATGCTGCTGGAAGTGGTGTTGGAGGGCCAGTAGGAGGCACTATTTCCTCTCGTCTAAAAAAATATCACAATGCCCCAGGGCAGTGATTGGGGACATTGTCCTGTGTAGGGTGCCGTCTTTCGGATGGGACGTTAAATGGGTGTCCTGACTTTCTGAGGTCATTAAAGATCCCATGGCACTTATCATAAGAGTAGGGGTGTTAACCCTGGTGTCCTGGCTAAATTCCCAATCTGACCCTCAAACCATCACTGTCACCTAATAATCCCCAGTTTACAATTGGCTCATTCATCCCCCTCCTCTCCCCTGTAACTATTCCCCAGGTCATTGCTGCAAATGAGAACATGTTCTCAGTCAACTTACCTGGTAAAATAACAGATAAATAAAATAAATAAAAATTATGATGTAGGTAGAGAGAAGGAGATGTGGGGAGAGAGCGAGAGAAGGAGAGGAGGATGGGAGAGAGGGGGAGAGAAGGAGAGCAGGAAAGGGGGATATGTGGATAGGGGGAGATGTGGAGAGGGGGAGAGAAGGAGAGGTAGAGAAGGAGGGGAGGGAACAAGAGGGGTAGAGAAAGAGCGGGGGAAAGGGGGAGAGAAGGAGAGGGGGGAGAAGGAGAGATGAGAGAAGGAGAGATGAGAGAAGGATAGAATGAGAGGGGAAGAGGAGAGAAAAGATGGAGAGAGAGGAGTGGGTGAGAGAAGGAGTAAAGGAGAGAAGTAGAAGGGGAGAGGGGGAGAGAAGGAGAGAATGAAAGAACGATAGGGGGAGAAAAGGAGAGAAGGGGGAGGGCGAGAAGCAGAAAAGGAGAGGGGGAAAGAAGGAGAGAATTATTGGGGGAGAGAAGAAGAAGGGGAGAGGAGGAGAGAGGGAGAAGGGGAGAGAATGATAGGAGGATGGGGAGAGTTGGAGATGTGGAGAGGGGGAGAGGAGGAGAGAAGGAGAGGGGAGAGATGGAGAGAAGGAAAGGGGGAGAGAAAGAGAATGGGAGAGAAGGAGAGGGGAGAGATGGAGAGAAGGAGAGGGGGAGAGAAAGATAATTGGCGAGAAGGAGAGAATGAGAGGGGAGAGATGGAGATAATGAGATACAGAGAGGGGAGAGGAGAGAGATAGGAGAGGGGAAAAGAAGGAGAGAATGATTGGGGGAGGGAAGGAGAGGGGGAGAGGTGGAAAGAAGGAGAGGGGTCAGAAGGCGAGGGCAGGGGGGATATGTGTAGAGAATGAGATATGGTGAGGGGGAGAGAAGGAGAGGGGGGAGAAGGCGAGGGGGAGAGGGGGAGATGGAGGGAATGAGAGGTGGAGAGAATGAGATGTGTGGAGAAGGAGATGTGGAGAATGGGAGAGAAGGAAAGGGGAAGAGAAGCAGAGGAGGAGAGGGGGAGAGAAGGACAGAGGGAAAGGGGGGAGCAGAGAGAAGGGGAGAGATGGAGAATGAGATGTGGAGAATGGTAGAGATGGAGAGGGGGAGAGTAGCAGCGATGGAGAGAGAATGAGAGGGGAGATGGGAGAGAATGAGAGGGGGCTAGAAGGAGAGAAGGAGATTTGGACATGTGGAGAGAGGTAGTGGGGGAGAGAATGAGAAGGGGAGAGGGGGAGAGAATGAGAAGGGAAGAGGGGGAGAGGAGGATGTGAGGAGAGGCGGATAGAAGGAGAGGGGTAGAGGGGCAGAGAAGGGGA